>NC_026004.2:79954735-79970707 GCF_000442705.2 Elaeis guineensis | reverse complement strand
CACACTCTTTGGTTAAGAGGACAACCAACCCATATGGCCTACAGCGACCTATGCTCGATAGAAGCTGTCGTCCTTATTAACAGCCTATCATTTGGTCGTGAACAGTTTTAAGGACTAATCGATAAATCCTCTCTTTATCGAATCTAAATAGTCCTAAGGACTTCATCATAACAACGGAGTTCATTAGAAGATGAAAGCTTATGATGAAAATGCCAAATATATTTTATTTATTAACAAATCAATTACAATACTTGGTTGCTCAACCGTCAACAGCTTGACGATTGGCTTTTTGGGACACATTTCCCAACAACTCCCACTTGTCCTAAAGCCACACGAATATCTAATACCCATCTTCGACTTGTGGTTGTCGAACTCCTTTATCGCCAGGGCTTTAGTGAAGGGGTCGGCTAGGTTCTCCTTTCGTCGATCTTCTGAAGGTCGACGTCACCTGCGATCCATTCTCAGACCAGGTGGAAGCGGCGCAAGATGTGCTTCGTCCGCTGATGTGCTTTGGGTTCCTTCACCTGAGCTATGGCACCAGTGCTGTCAGTAGAGCAGGACTGGACCATCGAGGGAGGGTGCTACTCCGAGCTCGTTGATGAATTTTCTCAGCCACACAGCTTCCTTCGCGGCATCCGATGCTGCGATGTACTCCGCTTCACAAACAGAGTCTGCCACAGTATGCTGCTTGAAACTCTTCCAGCAGATGGCTCCACCATTCAGAGTAAAGATATAACCCGACACGCTCCTGCTGTCATCATGGTCAGATTGGAAGCTAGAGTCTGTGAACCCCACAAGTTTCAGATCTGACTCGCCATAAACCAACCATTGGTCCTTAGTATTTCTCAAATACTTAAGGATGGCTTTAACCACTTTCCAGTGATTTTCTCCAGGATCAGATTGGTATCTACTCACTACTCCTAGTGAGTATGCCACATCTGGTCTTGTACATGTCATGGCGTACATGATAGATCCCACGGCTGAAGCATATGGGACTCTACTCATACGCTCTCTCTCTTCAGGAGTTGTCGGACAATCCTTCTTAGAGAGAGAAATTCCTTGGCCTATCGGTAGATAGCCCTTCTTGGAATTCTCCATGCTGAACCTCTTCAGCACAGTGTCTATGTACATGGACTGGGATAACCCAAGCATCCTTTTAGATCTATCCCTATAGATCTTCATCCCTAGGATGTAGGATGCTTCACCCAAGTCCTTCATGGAGAACTGTGATGACAACCAAACTTTTATTCCCTGTAGTGCGGGGATGTCATTCCGATTAAGAGAATGTCATCCACGTATAAGATAAAGAATACCACAACTGGACCATTGCCCATTTATAGATGCAGGCTCTTCTCCATTCTTAATGAAGCCATATGTTTTCATCACCTTATCAAAATGCATGTTCCAACTCCGAGAAGCTTGCTTCAATCCATAAATGGATCTCTGAAGCTTGCACACATTGGACTTATCTGTAGATGAAACCCCTCAGGTTGTATCATATACACCTCTTCGGTCAGCTCTCTATTCAGGAAAGCTGTCTTTACATCCATCTGCCAGATCTCATAATCCAGATGGGCAGCTATTGCAAGCATTATTCGAATGGATTTGAGCATTGCCACATGAAAAAATATCTCATCATAGTCAATACCATAACGTTGACGATACCCATTGGCGACCAGACGGGCTTTATAGGTCTCTACCTTTTCGTCTGCGCCCCTCTTCCTTTTGAAGACCCATTTACACCCAATGGGTTTAACCCCTTCAGGTGGGTCAACCCAATGTCCATACATCATTGACCTTCATGGACTCTATTTCGGATTTCATGGCTTCAAGCCATTTCTCCGGAATCAGGTCTCTGCATTGCATCCATATAGGTGATCGGATCCTCATTATACTCATCAAGTTTGATGGGATCACCATCCCGGACCAAGAAACTGTAGTATCTGTTCGGCTAATGCGTACTCTACCGGATTGCCTTAATGGTACAGGTACATTGGGCTCCGGATCTGATCTAATCATATCCGACTCAGGTTCAGCTATTGGTGTCGGTCTTTCTACCTGTTGAACTTCATCAAGTTCAACCTTAGAGGCAACGGTTCCTTCACCAAGGAACTCCTTTTCTAAAAAGATTGCCTTAAGGCTGACGAACACCTTTTGTTCATCAGCATAGTAGAAAAAATATCCTTTTATCTCTTTAGGGTACCCTATGAATGAGCATTTGTCAGACCTAGGTCCAAGTTTGTCTGTGGCTAATCGTTTGACATAGGCCGGGTACCACCAGACCCTAAGGTGTGAAAGTTCTGGCTTACGTCCCGTCCATATCTCATATGGAGTCTTAATTACAGACTTGCTTGAAACCCTATTTAACAGATAACAGGCCGATTCGAGTGCATATCCCCAGAAGGATATCGGCAAGCTAGCAAAACCCATCATGGATCGGACCATGTCTAACAGAGTCCGATTCCTCCTTTCAAATACATCATTATGCTATGGTGTTCCTAGAGGAGTCCATTGGGAGAGAATCCCATTCTCTCCTAGATATGTGAGAAATTCACTAGAAAGGTATTCTCCTTCTCGATCAGATCGAAGAGTTTTAATACTCTTCCCAGTTTATTTTTCTACTTCACTTCGAAATCGTTTGAACATTTCAAATGAATCTGACTTATGTTTCATCAGATAGACATATCCATATCGGGATAGGTCATCCGTGAAAGTTATGAAGTAAAAATATCTAGCACTGGTGCTCATGGGCCCGCATACATCAGTATGTACTAGGCCCAAGAGCTCAGTAGCTCTCTCACCTTTTTCAGTAAAAGGTGACTTGGTCATTTTACCAAGAAGACAAGACTCACAGGTTGGAAGTGATTCACAATCACTGACTTCGAGGATTCCCTCTTGAGTCAACCTGTTTATTCTATTCTTGTTTATATGACCTAGCCTACGGTGCCATAAGTAGATATCTGACACACTATCTAATCTATGGTGCTTGCCAGTAGAATAGACTCTTATCAAGCTTGATCTTTTTGGTCTGGCCCTGCACTGATGTCCCAGCCTGAACATGCACCTTCTTCACTTTCTTCTTCTTGTTCTTCTTCCCTTTCTTAAAAGGTCGAGAACCAGAAGACAAATCTCCCACTAAGTTCACCGACTCCTTGTGAAGTTGGTGATCCTTCTCAAAGTTCTGAAGCAACCCCAGTAACCCATGATAGTTCTCTTCAGGCTTTGTCATTTTATAATGAGTGAGGAATGAAAGATAAGACTTGGGCAGTGAGTTCAATATTGCATCTTTCCCAAGCTGCTCATGCAAGGAAAAGCCGAGCTTGCTCAATCGTTCCATTAGCTCGATCATGTACAATACATGATCAGTGACAGAGGCACCATCCCGCATTTTAGCATTGAAGATGGTACAACTAGTCTTGTGCCTCTCTATATCATCGGGTGTGCCAAAGGCATCCTCCAACACTTGATGCATGTCCTTTGGTTGAGCCGTCTCGAATCTACGACTGAACTCATCGCTCATGGTAGTCAGCATGATACAGCGCACCGTGGTCCGGTCACTGAGCCACTTCTGGTAAGTGTCTCTGACTGTTCCACATGTATTGGCAGCGGCTCCTCAGGTGCAGGATCCATTATCACATATAGGATCCATTCATGCTCCAAGACTATCTTTAACTTTCGGTACCCGCTATCGAAGTTGGGTCCCACCAACTTATCATTGTCCAACAATGATCGGAGCGATAGGGAAGTGGCCATATTTGCACAAAGGAGAATCATAACCTAATTAGTAATTGATTCATTAAACCTAAAGATTTGGACTTTAATCAAAAGGTTTCTCCCCACTATTTTATTCGAATTGGTAGCCTCTACTTCCAATTCGAGGAATTACCCTAATTCCTTAGTGGGTACTAGAATCCACTTAGACTGCACACAAGCTCAACTTTGGTTGGCCAACCCATGTACATCTAAGGGTAGGTTCATAACCAATTGTTTCTCTAAACAATTTCTAATAATTTTAATTTTGCTCCAAAAACCTAATCAGTAGGCTTTGGCCTCCACTGTAAGGATCCAGTTAGGTCCAACCATTAACATGATCATACTTGGTGTATCTAACCAACGAATAATTAAGCCCAACTTGGTTGGCTCACCTAACCACCATTAGAGAGACACTTCCAAGTCGTCATATGATGAGTGATAATTCCATTAGTCAACAAGCACCAGGCCTTTAGGTCTGCAATGATTATTGAGTTAATGGGACTCATTATCAAACACCTTAATGGGAAGGCTATGACTCAGTTATCTCCATAACTTTATCATTTTAAGGACCTAATAATTTTAAAAAATTTAAATAATATAGAGGATGAGGTCAGATGAACCAACTTATCATGATCCTCCCACTGGCTTCACCAAGTCAGCTTAAGGGAGACCATTAAAAGGGCTGGTCTAGGAGCACCTAAATCAGTCACACTGATTTACCTAGCTGATATGGGTCAGCTCGAATAGTCAAGTGATCCGATCAAAACATAATTCATCAAGAGGCCAGATAAGTTCGATCAGTGGGAGGGTCTACCAAAGCTTGCCTTAGACACCATCAGAAATGGCCAGGTAAGCGGGCTCCCAATTAAAAACCACCGGTCTGGTTTACCTTTGACACCAACTGGTTTAATTAGTTTCGATTAGATCAACCTAACAGTTCATGCTAGACTGCTTAGCCAAGAATCAAGTCCATTTGGTTCTCGTTAAAGACATGGACTTGACCAACTACAACTATTGTAATTGATCTAGAGAATCCTTGACCTAATCTAAGACAACAATTGATTAGATTTAGTCAATTCTCTAATTAAGTCCATCTTCAATCTAACCATAGGTCTAACCCAATTAATGGACCTAATTCCCACTAATCTATTAACCCAATGTGTTATGGTTTGTGTCTTAGGTTCTTCAATTCACAATCCTAGAACCTAATCAAACAACTTCTTAATTCTTAATTAAGTTTTGGGCTGAGGGTTGGGTTCGGCTTTTCAAAAAATAATTTTCATATTTGTAAAATAATTTTATAATATGATTCTACCAACCATATTGTATGTTCGATTCATAATCAAGATACAAGTGAAATAAACATGAAACTACTTTAGATCTAATCTAAACAGGTTCATGTAATTGAAATAGTTTCAACTTTAAATAATTTCTTTGCACAAAAATTATTAACAAAAAAATTTTATTTCAGATTTAAATATTTTTTAAATCTAATAAATCATAAATTTAATCTAGATCATATCTAAAAAATTTATGACTAAAGATAGATCTACACAAACTAGGACAACCTTTGCACTGTAAGGGGTAAACCTTACAGCAGGACAACCTTGCAGTTCGTGATTGATCTAAAATTTTAATTTTAGATTTAATAATCAGATTATAAATTATATATAATCTAAAAAATAATCTAAGCATATATAAATAATCATATAATAAAGAACCTAGGCTCTGATACCAATTGTAGGAACCAGATCTAGGGTTTCAGGGTTAGATCTTGAAACTTTTTCAAGATCATACAGCGGAAGACTAAAATAAATCAAAATTATTTTATAAAATCAGAGAATCCTTAGATTTAAGATCTTATTACATGATTATTATATAGTATTAAATCAAAAATTAAAATATATAAATATAGCATGAACTACATGTTGATCATATCAACATGTTTCTATACTACATCTAATATATGTATTAAACAATAGATCAGATCTATTACCTTGCAAGTTAGATGTTCTAACCTTGCTGATCCAGGCTTGAGGATGATGTTGCAAGCCGCACATGCATTCGACCTTTAGGAGTCGTCCACACGAGCCCACGAATCTTGATCAGAAGTCCTGCTTCAGAAAATCAGCACAGTATGCTAGTACTGCACTGATCCTTCTTTGATGGTTGATCAGGTGCCTCTTTCTTCTTGATTTGGACTCTTCCAAAGATGAAAAATAGAAGGAGGAGTTTCAGATCTGAGACGCTCTCAGGAAACTCAAGATGGAGGGAGGAAAGATATGAAAACAAATAACCCTAGAAGAAGACCCTCTTCTTCTTCTCGTTTCTCTCTCTAGACACCCTAATTTGTATCTTTTATATCTCCATGACCCAAAGGTCTTTCTCTCTAATTTTTGGATGTCCTAAAGGTCTCTCAAATATCTATCTTTTTCAAAAATTTCATCAAGAAACTCATTTTATATAGAGAGATATGATAGAGTCCTTGTCTAGGTCAAATACCTAGTCAAGGCTTATCCAAACATGGCAAGTTAAGGGGTGCCCAACTCTTGAGCATATCCTCTTTATTTTTGTGCATGGATTACTAAAAAAAGGTGCATAATATATACCCTAAAAGTCATGAAAATTTCAAAAAAAAATTGGATAGATTCGGTGCAAAATTGAAAGAGTTTTGGATTTCTAAAACTCTATCTCATAGAATTCGAAATCCAAACTTATTCCTTTTTGATTTGATCCAAACCACCTTCCATGTAAGAAAGAAGAGAGGAGACCTTTTGTGAACGTGGGAGAGACCTGGGAGAGGGCTTTTGTCACACAAAATAAGAGGATATTTGCATTGAATGAGAGAGAGGGCGTGGGGAAGGCTTATGTGGCGCAAGGTGGAATCCTAGTCTTACTAGGATTCTATCTTATGACTTGTTTTAATTTAGTTTCTCAAACTAAATCAAACCAAAATTAGATCAATCTAATTAAAATATATCTTAATCTAATTAAGAATCTAATTTAATCAAATTAAATTAGATTTAAATCTGATTTAATTTTTTAATCAAATTAGAAATTAGATTGACCCAAGTCTTAGTTGAACTAGGACTAGTTTTTCTTTGCACTTGGGTTATCCAATAAATCAATTGGACTTGATCCAATCAAGCCCAAACTAAATCTAATTAAATTATATTTAATTAGACTTAATCTCAGCCCATTGGCTTAATCAAATTAAGTCAATTAGCAATCGAATTGCTAATCGATCCTCCTGCAACACTTGCACTGGATTAAATGTCAATTGTATTGATCATTTAACCCTAGAACGATTCTTAATCATTGATCAACCATCTGATTGGATCATGAACTCTAATGTGTGTGACCTCATAGGTTCGAACTTAAGCTGGTAGCACAGGAATAAATTTTTGTACCAATCGAAGTGACCATCTAGCAATGGTACCCGACGATCGGATAGGTCGAATGTGTAGAACAACATCCTTAGAACCCATGAGGATATAGTTTTCATATAATTCATCCCCTTGACCAAAATGATCATAGGACACCCCAAAGTTTAACTATCAACTCTGATCAGGTTGTCCACATTGTATTTCAAAATATCAAATCCATCTGATGGATTACCCTAGCCAAGGTCTTGCTAAATTGAAATACAGCGACTCATTCTTCTCCAACTCTTGGAGTGGTCATTCCCATCTCGATCACACTTTGACTTCGCAAATACTTGACTGTGCCCAGAAGCCTTCCGTCTCTAAATTAGAAATTCAGTTAGTCCAGTACCAAAGCACAGTGAGTTGTTTGCAAGTCACTGAGACGATCTCAGGTCTAAGGGACACTTATACCTATATCCCATCAGAGACATTCTCGATAGCAGAATGCTCTGGAGTTGGTCACGTTCAATGATGATATACCTTACATCTCACCTGTATGCCATACCAGTGTCTCCACACTCCTTGGTTAAGAGGACAACCAATCCATATGGCCTACAGTGACCTATGCTCAATAGAAGCTGTCATCCTTATTAACAGCCTATCATTTGGTCGTGAACAGTTTTAAGGACTAATCGATAAATCCTCTCTTTATCGAACTTAAATAGTCCTAAGAACTTCATCATAACAATGGAGTTCATTAGAAGATGAAAACTTATGATGAAAATGCTAAATATATTTTATTTATTAACAAATCAATTACAATACTTGGTTGCTCAACCATCAACAGCTTGACGATTGGCTTTTTGGGACACATTTTCCAACACATGGTAGCCAGCATGATGCAGCGCACCATGATTTGGTCACTGAGCCACTTCTGGTAAGTATCTCTAACTATTCCACATGCATTGGCAGCTGGCTTCTTAGGTGCAGGATCTGTTATCATATATAGGATCCGTTCATGCTCTAGGACTATCTTCAACTTTCGATACCAGCTATCGAAGTTGGGTCCCACCAACTTATCATTGTCCAACAATGATCGAAGCAATAGGAAATTAGCCATATCTACACAAAAGAAAATCATAACCTAATTAGTAATTGATTCATTAAACCTAAAGATTTGGACTTTAATCAAAATATTTCTTCCACTATTTTATTCGAATTGGTAGCCTCTACCTCCAATTCAAAGAATTATCCTAATTCCTTAGTGGGTACTAGAATCCACTTAGACTGCACACAAGCCCAACTTTGATTGGCCAACCCATATACATCTAAGGATAGATTCATAACCAATTATTTCTCTAAATAATTTTTAGTAATTTTAATTTTGTCCCAGTCCTTAATCAGTAGGCTTTGGCCTCCACTGAAAAGGTCTGGTTAGGTCCAACCATTAACATGACCATACTTGGCCCATCTAGCCAATGAATGATTAGGCCCAACTTTAGTTGGCTAACCTAACCACCATTTAGAAAGATGCAGTCAAAAAATCATATTATGAATGACAATTTCATTAGCCGATAAGCACCAGGCCTTTGGGCCTCCAATGATTATCCAACTAATGGACCCATTATCATCCACTTAATGGGAGGCTATGATAGTTATCACTATAACTATTTCATTTTAAAGACCTAATAATTTTAGAAGATTTAATTAATTTAGAGGTGGAGGTCAGATGAACCAGCTTATCATGATCCTCCCACTGGCTTCACCAAGTCAGCTTAAGGGAGACTATTAAAAGGGCTAGTCTAGGAGCACCTAAATCAGTCACATTGATTTACCTAGCTGACATGGGTCAGCTCGAATAGTCAAGTGATCCGATCAAAACATAATTTCATCAAGAGGTCAGGTAAGTTCGATCGATGGGAGGATCTGCCAAAGCTTGCCTTAGACACCATCAGAAATGGTCAGGTAAGCGGGCTGCGAATTAAAAACCATCAGTCTGATTTATCTTAGGCACCAATTGGTTTAATTAGTTTCGATTAGATCAACCTAACAGTTCATGCTAGACCGCTTAGTCAAAAATTAAGTCCATTTGGTTCTCGTTAAAGACATGAACTTGACCAACTACAACTATTGTAATTGATCTAGAGAATCCTTGACCTAATCTAAGACAATAATTGATTAGATTTAGTCAATTCTCTAATTAAGTCCATCTTTAATCTAACCTTAGGTCTAACCCAATTAATGGACCTAATTTTTACAAACCCATTAACCCAATGTGTTATGGTTTGTGTCTTAGGTTCTTCAATTCACAATCCTAAAACCTAATCAAACAACTTCTTAATTCTTAATTAAGTTTTGGGCTGAGGGTTGTGGTTCGACTTTTTAAAAATAATTTTCTTATTTGTAAAATATTTTTACAATCTGATTCTACCAACCAAGTTGCATGTTTGATTCATAATCAAAATACAAGTGAAATAAGCATGAAACTACTTTAGATCTAATCTAAACATGTTCATGTAATTGAAACAATTTTAACTTTAAACTGTGTAAATTTTTCAGACAAATATATGATAGTTCTTTACACGAGAATTATTAACAAAAAGATTTTATTTTAGATTTAAATACTTTTTAAATCTAATAAATCATAAATTTAATCTATATCATATCTAACAAATTTATGATTAAAGATAGATCTACACGAACTAGGACAATCTTTGCACTGTAAGGGGTAAACCTTACAGCAGGACAACCTACAGCTCGTGATTGATCTAAAAATTTTAATTTTAGATTTAACAATTAGATTATAAATTAGATCTAATATAAGAAATAATCTAAGCATGTATAAATAATCATGTAATAAACAACCTAGGCTCTGATACCAATTAAAGGAACCAGATCTAGGGTTTTAGGGTCAGATCATGAAACTTTTTCAAGATCAGGCAGTGGAAGACTAAAATAAATCAAAATTTATCTTGTAAAATTATAGAATCCCTAGATCTAAAATTTTATTATATGATTATTATATGATATTAAATCAAAAATTAAAATATAAAGAGTAAGAACTACATGTTGATCATATCAACATATTTTTATACTACATCTAATGTATGTAAAATATAATAGATCAGATCTATTACCTTACAAGTTAGATGTTCTAACTTTTTTGATCCGAGCTTGAAGATGATGTTGTGAGCTGCACATGCATCCGACCTCCAGGAGTCGTTTACATGAGCCCATGAATCACGATCAGAAGTCCTAATCCAGGAAATCAGCATAGTATGCTAGTATTGCACTGATCCTTCTTCGATGGTCAATCAGATGCCTCCTTCTTCTTGATTAGGACTCTTCCAAAGATGAGAAGTAGGAAGAGTTTTATATCTGAGATACTCTCAAAAAAACTCAAGATGGAGGAAGGGAAGAGGTGAACACAGCAACCCTAGAAGAAGACCCTCTTCTTCTTCTCTTTGCTCTCACTTAGACACCTAGTCTTGTGTCTATTGTATCTCCATGCCCCAACCTTATTTCTCTCTAATTTATACATGCCCCAAAGTTCTCTCTTTTCTCTATTTTTCATAAAAATTTTATGAAAAATTTTATTTTAAATAGAGAGATATGATAGAGTCCTTGTATAGGTCAAATATCTAATCAAGGATTATCCAAACATGGCAAGACAAGGGGTGCCCAACTCTTGGGTGCCCCCTCTTTCTTTTTATGTGTGAACCACCAGAAAAGGGTACATATTATGTACCACAAAAGCCATAAAAATCTCAAAAAATTTTGAGTAAAATCAGTGCCATAAGGAAAGAGTTTTGGTTTCCGAAAACTCTATCTCATAGAATTTGAAATCCAAACTAATTCCTACTTTGACTTGATCCACAACCACTTTTCATGTAAGAGAGAAAGAGAGGAAAGTTTTGGGTGTATGTGAAGACTTGGGAGAAAAGTTTTATAACACAAAAGAAGAGAGAGTGGGCTTGGGATAAGAGAGAGTGGGCGTGGGGGCTAAATTGGCGCAAGGTGGAATCCTAGTCTTACTAGGATTCAATCTATGTCTTGTTCCAATCTGGTTTCTCAAACCAAATCAAACCTAAACTAAATCAACCTAATTAAAATAGATCTTAACCCAATTAAGAGCCTAATTTAATCAGATTAAATTATATTTAAATCTGATTTAATTTTTTAATCAAATTAGAAATTAGGTTGACCCAAGTCCTATTTGAACTAGGACTAGTTTTTCCTTGCACTTGGCTTATCCAATTAACCAATTGAACTTCATCCAATCAAGTCCAAACTAAATTTTAATTAAATTATATTCAATTAGACTTAATCTCAATCCATTGGCTTAATCAAATAAAGCCAATTAGAAATCGAATTGCTAATCGATCCTCCTGCAACACTTGCACTAGGTTAAATATCAATCGTATTAATCGTTTAACGCTAGAATGATTCTTAATCATTGATCAACCATCCGATCGGATCATAAAATCTAATGTGTGTAATCTCATAGGTCCGAACCTAAGCTGGTATCATAGAAATAAATTCTTATATCAATCAAAGTGACCATCTAGTAATGGTATCCGACGGTCGGATAGGTCAAATGTGTAGAACAACATCCTTAGAACCATACAGATATAATTTTCATATAATTCATCCCCTTGACCAAAATGATCATAGGATACCTCAGAGTTCAACTATCAACTCTGATCAAGTTGTCCACATTGTATTTCAAAATATCAAATCTATCTGATGGATTATCCTGGCCAAGGTTTTGCTAAATTGAAATACAGTGACTTATTTGAAATAAAATTTTAGTGCAGGGGTAAAATGATAATTGTTGGGTACAAAAAACCCACGGTCGAAGTTCTCAACGGGATCAGCCCTTGCGAGCCCCGCCCGGACTCCTACGGGAGCCGGGCTCCGTCGTCAACTTCAACTGCCGGTAAGATCCGCCCGAACTCCCACGGGAGATGGGCTCTATCCATGACTCCAACCTCAAGAGGGACTTCGCCCGGACTCCTACGGGAGCCGGGCTTCGTCGCCAACGTCAACTGCCGGTAAGGTCCGTCCGGACTCCTACGGGAGCTAGACTCCGCCAACAACTTCAACCGCAAGTAGACTCCGCCCGGACTCCTACGGGAGCCGGGCTCCATCCTCAACATCAGCTGCCGGTAAGCCTTGTCCGGACTCCTACGGGAGCCGGACTTCGCCTTTAACTTTAATTGCAGGAAGACTCCGCCCAGACTCCTACGGGAGCCGGGCTTCATCCTCGACTCCAACAGCTGCAGACAGACTTCGTCCGGACTCCTACGGGAGTCGGACTCCGCCAACAACTTCAACCGCAAGTAGACTCCGCCCGGACTCCGATGGGAGCCGGGCTCCATCCTCAACATCAGCTGCCGGTAAGCCTCGTCCGGACTCGTACGGGAGCCAGACTTCACCTTTAACTTTAATTGCAGGAAGACTCTGCCCGGACTCCTACGGGAGCCGGACTTCATCCTCGACTCCAACAGCTGCAGACAGACTTCGTCCGGACTCCTACGGGAGCCGGACTCCGCCAACAACTTCAACCGCAAGTAGACTCCACCCAGACTCCTACGGGAGCTGGGCTCCATCCTCAACATCAGCTGCCGGTAAGCCTTGTCCGGACTCCTACGGGAGCCGGACTTCGCCTTTAACTTTAATTGCAGGAAGACTCCGCCCGGACTCCTATGGGAGCCGGGCTTCATCCTCGACTCCAACAGCTGCAGACAGACTTCGTCCGGACTCCTACGGGAGCCAGACTCCGCCAACAACTTCAACCGCAAGTAGACTCCGTCCGGACTCCTACGGGAGTCGGGCTCCATCCTCAACATCAGCTGTCGGTAAGCCTTGTCCGGACTCCTACGGGAGCCGGACTTTGCCTTTAACTTTAATTGCAGGAAGACTCCGCCCGGACTCCTATGGGAGCCGGGCTTCATCCTTGACTCCAACAGCTGCAGACAGACTTCGTCCGGACTCCTACGGGAGCCGGACTCCGCCAACAACTTCAACCGCAAGTAGACTCTGCCCGGAATACTACGGGAGCCGGGTTCCGTTCTCAACATCAGCTGCCGGTAAGCCTTGTCCGGACTCCTACGGGAGCCGGACTTCGCCTTTAACTTTAATTGCAGGAAGACTCCGCCCGGACTCCTACGGGAGCCGGGCTTCATCCTCGACTCCAACGGCTGCAGACAAACTTCGTCCAGACTCCTACGGGAGCTGGACTCCGCCAACAACTTCAACCGCAAGTAGACTCCGCCCGGACTCCTACGGGAGCCGGGCTCCATCCTCAAAATCAGCCACCGAAGCCAGACTCCATCTTCTATTCCGACTACGGGAAGACCTCGCCCAAACTCCTCCGAATACCGAACCTCGCTACTGACTCCAACCGAACTTCGACCGACAAGTCTGGACCCCCTGGCAGGCCACAGTAACGGACAACACTACTCCACTCCCTGCGGCGGACCCTACGCACCTCCATTACTCCCTGACAGGCCGTATTAACGGCCACGATTCTGCTCCACTCCCTGCGGCGGATCCTGTGCGATCCCACCACTCCATGACGAGTCACGACAGCGAACGCCGCTCCACTCTCTGTAACTGACTCCACGTGGCACACCTCAGTGATAGCCACGGGTCCACTCCACTACTCTTCGCAGCAAACTCCGCCTTACCCTGGGCAGCCCACTGCCAGACGGTTACAGATGTCGCTGTCAGGCTACTGCCCCCTCCGCCTATAAAAGGGGGCTCCAGATACGTTATTCTATAAGCTCTCATTTTTTATCTAAAAACTCTGCTAAATTCTCCGTTTGAGCACTCCATTCTTGTTGAGGCAGAGAACTGACTTGAGCGTTGGAGGGTCTTGTCGGAGCAACCCCACCTCCAGTTTAGACTTCCTTTGCAGGTCCCAGCGGCGACCGCGACTTCCTCGACTCCAGCTTCTCCAGCGCAAGCGAATTTTTGCACCAACAGGATTGGCGCTAGAGGAAGGGGCTGTGTCTTCGCAGTACCCTTGTTCTTAAAGGAGCGCTCAATGGATCCACCTCCGATCATCTTATACGGCACCCACTCCTCCTTTCCTCATCTGATGCCGTCTTGCGAGGCCTTCGCACAACTACCTCCGGTTATGGTTGCCGACAAGGAGTGGCCGGACGATCGGCCTCTATCGGATTCCGTCAACACCATTTCGGGGGGATCCCAGCGGGAGGCAACCAACATACCAGCTGTATCCCCCAAGCGGCAAAAAGTTGAAGAACCCATAACCTTTACCGAAGAAGACACCCAGGGAGTCCAATTTTCTCATAACGATGCGGTCATAGTTTTCTTGAATATAGCAAATTACGACGTCCATCGCATCCTTGTCGACAACGAAAGTTCGACCGACATCTTGTTCTACGACGCCTTTTCAAGGATGTCCGCTCTTGACGATCATCTGAGACCGATTTGCTCCCCCCTGATAGGGTTTACCGGTGATGCCGTTCTGATGGAAGGAATGATAGCTTTGATTGTGGCCGTGGGTCAATATCCAAAGCAATCCAGGGCTCTGGTGAATTTCTTGGTGGTGAAGGCGCCATCCGCCTACAATGCAATCGTTGGCCGACCCGGCCTCAATGCCCTCTGAGCCGTCGTTTCGACCTACCATCTGAAGTTGAAGTTCTCCACCAACCAGGGGATCGGAGAGGTCCGGGGGGACCAGGCCCTGGCCAGACACTGCTACAACATCGCCTTGCAAAGAAGCGATCAGGCTGACCCCTGTCCCGTCGACGGACTCAATGCATGCGATGACTTCACCGAAGAAAGGGGCGGCCCAATCGAAGATCTGGTACCAATCCCTTTGAATGATGAGAACGCGGAGCATGTGGCGTTAATTGGCTCCAACCTGGGGGAGGAGGTGCGGACGCGTCTTATTGATTTCCTCCGAAGGAATGCGGATGTTTTCGCTTGGGTTCCAGCAGACATGCCGGGGATTGACACGGAAGTCATGGAGCATCATCTGGCAGTTGATCCGAAGCATCGACCGACAAAAGAAAAAATTCAGAGTCATGCCCCGGAGAGGCAGAAGGCGTTAGCCGAGGAAGTGGATAAGCTTCTCAAGGCCAGATTCATTAAGGAAGTCAATTATCCTGATTGGATTTCCAATGTTGTTCTGATCAAAAAAGCAAACGGCAAGTGGAGGATGTGCATAGACTTCAAAAAGCTGAATAAGGCTTGTCTAAAGGACAGCTACCCCCTCTCCATAATCGACCAACTGGTGGACGCGACCTCAGGCCATGAGCTCCTCACCTTTATGGACGCATTCTCCGGCTATAATCAAATTAGAATGGCATCTGAAGATGAAGAAAAGATAGCTTTCATCACTAATCGCGGTCTTTACTGTTACAAGGTCATGCCTTTCGGCCTCCAGAATGCGGGCACAACCTACCAACGATTGGTGAACAAAATCTTCAAAGAGCAGATCGGCCGAAACATGGAAGTCTACGTGGACGATATGCTCGTAAAAAGCAAGTCTTCCAAGAATCATGTCGCCGACCTCGAGGAGACCTTTGACGCCCTCCGAAAGTATAGAATGAAGCTGACGCCCTCCGAAAGTATAGAATGAAGCTGAACCCAACTAAATGCACTTTCGAAGTAACCTCAGAAAAGTTCCTGGGCTTCATGGTATCAGGACGTGGGATTGAGGCCAATCCAGAAAAAATTCACGCCATCCAGGAGATGACCGCCCCAAAGTCGATCAAAGAGGTTCAGCGCCTCACAGGGAGGATAGCGGCTCTTAATCGCTTCGTCGTGAGGTCGGCCGAACGGTGCTTGCCCTTCTTTCAAACCCTCAAGCAGCCGA
>NC_026004.2:79810945-79954635 GCF_000442705.2 Elaeis guineensis | reverse complement strand
AGTGCAAGTGTTGCAGGAGGATCGATTTAGCAATTCGATTGCTAATTGACTTAATTTGATTAAGCCAATGGGCTGAGATTAAGTCTAATTAAATATAATTTAATTAGATTTAGTTTGGGCTTGATTGGATCAAGTCCAATTGATTTATTGGATAACCCAAGTGCAAGGAAAAACTAGTCCTAGTTCAACTAAGACTTGGGTCAATCTAATTTCTAATTTGATTAAAAATTAAATCAGATTTAAATCTAATTTAATTGATTAAATTAGATTCTTAATTAGATTAAGATATTTTAATTAGATTGATCTAATTTGGTTTGATTTGTTTGAGAAACTAAATTAAAACAAGTCATAAGATAGAATCCTAGTAAGACTAGGATTCCACCTTGCGCCACATAAGCCTTCCCCACGCCCTCTCTCTCATTCAAGCCAATCTCCTCTTATTTGTGTGACAAAAGCCCTCTCCCAGGTCTCTCCACGTTCACAAAAGGTCTCCTCTCTTCTTTCTTACATGGAAGGTGGTTTGGATCAAATCAAAAAGGAATAAGTTTGGATTTCGAATTCTATGAGATAGAGTTTTAGAAATCCAAAACTCTTTCAATTTTGCACCGAATCTATCCAATTTTTTTTGAAATTTTATGACTTTTAGGGTATATATTATGCACCTTTTCTAGTGATCCATGCACAAAATAAAGGAGGTGCTCAAGAGTTGGGCACCCCTTAACTTGCCATGTTTGGATAAGCCTTGACTAGGTATTTGACCTAGACAAGGACTCTATCATATCTCTCTATATAAAATGAGTTTCTTGATGAAATTTTTGAAAAAGATAGATTTGAGAGACCTTTGGCATCCAAAAATTAGAGAGAAATACCTTTGGGTCATGGAGATATAAAAGATACAAATTAGGGTGTCTAGAGAGAGAAACGAGAAGAAGAAGAGGGTCTTCTTCTAGGGTTTTTGTTTTCATATCTTTCCTCCTCCATCTTGAGTTTCTGAGAGCGTCTCAGATCTGAAACTCCTCCTTCTACTTTTCATCTTTGGAAGAGTCCAAATCAAGAAGAAGAGGCACCTGATCAACCATCAAAGAAGGATCAGCGCAGTACTAGCATACTGTGCTGATTTTCTGAAGCAGGACTTCTGATCAGATTCGTGGGCTCGTGTGGACGACTCCTAAAGGTCGATGCATGTGCGGCTTGCAACATCATCCTCAAGCCTGGATCAGCAGGTTAGAACATCTAACTTGCAAGGTAATAGATCTGATCTATTGTTTAATACATACATTAGATGTAGTATAGAAACATGTTGATATGATCAACATGTAGTTCATGCTATATTTATATATTTTAATTTTTGATTTAATACTATGTAATAATCATGTAATAAGATCTTAGATCTAAGATTCTCTGATTTTAAAAATAATTTTGATTTATTTTAGTCTTCCGCTGTATGATCTTGAAAAAGTTTCAAGATCTAACCCTGAAACCCTAGATCTGGTTCCTACAATTGGTATCAGAGCCTAGGTTCTTTATTACATGATTATTTATATATGCTTAGATTATTTTTTAGATTAATTAATTTATAATCTGATTATTAAATCTAAAATTAAAATTTTAGATCAATCACGAACTGCAAGGTTGTCCTGCTGTAAGGTTTACCCCTTACAGTGCAAAGGTTGTCCTAGTTTGTGTAGATCTATCTTTAATCATAAATTTGTTAGATATGATCTAGATTAAATTTATGATTTATTAGATTTAAAAATATTTAAATCTGAAATAAAATCTTTTTGTTAATAATTTTTGTGCAAAGAAATTGTTTAAAGTTGAAACTGTTTCAATTACATGAACCTGTTTAGATTAGATCTAAAGTAGTTTCATGTTTATTTCACTTGTATCTTGATTATGAATCAACATACAATATGGTTGGTAGAATCATATTATAAAATTATTTTACAAATATGAAAATTATTTTTTGAAAAGCCGAACCCAACCCTCAGCCCAAAACTTAATTAAGAATTAAGAAGTTGTTTGATTAGGTTCTAGGATTGTGAATTGAAGAACCTAAGACACAAACCATAACACATTGGGTTAATGGGTTAGTGGAATTAGGTCCATTAATTGGGTTAGACCTATGGTTAGATTGAAGATGGACTTAATTAGAGAATTGACTAAATCTAATCAATTGTTGTCTTAGATTAGGTCAAGGATTCTCTAGATCAATTACAATAGTTGTAGTTGGTCAAGTCCATGTCTTTAACGAGAACCAAATGGACTTGATTCTTGGCTAAGCGGTCTAGCATGAACTGTTAGGTTGATCTAATCGAAACTAATTAAACCAGTTGGTGTCTAAGGTAAACCAGACCGGTGGTTTTTAATTGGGAGCCCGCTTACCTGGCCATTTCTGATGGTGTCTAAGGCAAGCTTTGGCAGACCCTCCCACTGATCGAACTTACTGGCCTCTTGTGAAATTATGTTTTGATCGGATCACTTGACTATTCGAGCTGACCCATATCAGCTAGGTAAATCAGTGTGACTGATTTAGGTGCTCCTAGACCAGCCCTTTTAATGGTCTCCCTTAAGCTGACTTGGTGAAGCCAGTGGGAGGATCATGATAAGCTGGTTCATCTGACCTCATCCTCTATATTATTTAAATTTCTAAAATTATTAGGTCCTTAAAATGATAAAGTTATGGAGATAACTGAGTCATAGCCTCCCATTAAGGTGTTTGATAATGAGTCCATTAACTCAATAATCATTGCAGACCCAAAGGCCTGGTGCTTGTTGACTAATGGAATTATCACTCATCATATGACGACTTGGAAGTGTCTCTCTAATGGTGGTTAGGTGAGCCAACCAAAGTTGGGCTTAATCATTCGTTGGTTAGATACACCAAGTATGATCATGTTAATGGTTGGACCTAACTGGATCCTTACAGTGGAGGCCAAAGCCTACTGATTAGGTTTTTGGGGCAAAATTAAAATTACTAGAAATTGTTTAGAGAAACAATTGGTTATGAACCTACCCTTAGATGTACATGGGTTGGCCAACCAAAGTTGGGCTTGTGTGCAGTCTAAGTGGATTCTAGTACCCACTAAGGAATTAGGGTAATTCCTCGAATTGGAGGTAGAGGCTACCAATTCGAATAAAATAGTGGGAGAAACCTTTTGATTAAAGTCCAAATCTTTAGGTTTAATGAATCAATTACTAATTAGGTTATGGTTCTCCTTTGTGCAAATATGGCCACTTCCCTATCGCTCCGATCATTGTTGGACAATGATAAGTTGGTGGGACCCAACTTCGATAGCTGGTACCGAAAGTTGAAGATAGTCTTGGAGCATGAATGGATCCTATATGTGATAATGGATCCTGCACCTGAGGAGCCAGCTGCCAATACATGTGGAACAGTCAGAGACACTTACCAGAAGTGGCTCAGTGACCGGACCACGGTGCGCTGTATCATGCTGGCTACCATGAGCGATGAGTTCAGTCGCAGATTCGAGACGGCTCAACCAAAGGACATGCTTCAAGTGTTGGAGGATGCCTTTGGCACACCCGATGATATAGAGAGGCACAAGACTAGTTGTACCATCTTCAATGCCAAAATGCGGGATGGTGCCTCTGTCACTGATCATGTATTGTACATGATCGAGCTAATGGAACGATTGAGCAAGCTCGGCTTTTCCTTGCATGAGCAGCTTGGGAAAGATGCAATATTGAACTCACTGCCCAAGTCTTATCTTCATTCCTCACTCATTATAGAATGACAAAGCCTGAAGAGAACTACCATGGGTTACTGGGGTTGCTTCAGAACTTTGAGAAGGATCACCAACTTCACAAGGAGTCGGTGAACTTAGTGGGAGATTGTCTTCTGGTTCTCGACCTTTTAAGAAAGGGAAGAAGAACAAGAAGAAGAAAGTGAAGAAGGTGCATGTTCAGGCTGGGACATCAGTGCAGGGCCAGACCAAAAAGATCAAGCTGATAAGAGTCTATTCTACTGGCAAGCACCATAGATTAGATAGTGTGTCAGATATCTACTTATGGCACCGTAGGCTAGGTCATATAAACAAGAATAGAATAAACAGGTTGACTCAAGAGGGAATCCTCGAAGTCAGTGATTGTGAATCACTTCCAACCTGTGAGTCTTGTCTTCTTGGTAAAATGACCAAGTCACCTTTTACTGAAAAAGGTGAGAGAGCTACTGAGCTCTTGGGCCTAGTACATACTGATGTATGCGGGCCCATGAGCACCAGTGCTAGATATTTTCTACTTCATAACTTTCACGGATGACCTATCCCGATATGGATATGTCTATCTGATGAAACATAAGTCGGATTCATTTGAAATGTTCAAACGATTCCGAAGTGAAGTAGAAAAATAAACTGGAAGAGTATTAAAACTCTTCGATCTGATCGAGAAGGAGAATACCTTTCTAGTGAATTTCTCACATATCTAGGAGAGAATGGGATTCTCTCCAATGGACTCCTCTAGGAACACCACAGCATAATGGTGTGTTTGAAAGGAGGAATCGGACTCTGTTAGACATGGTCGATCCATGATGGGTTTTGCTAGCTTGCCGATATCCTTCTGGGGATATGCACTCGAATCGGCCTGTTATCTGTTAAATAGGGTTCAAGCAAGTCTGTAATTAAGACTCCATATGAGATATGGACGGGACGTAAGCCAGAACTTTCACACCTTAGGGTCTGGGGGTGCCCGGCCTATGTCAAACGATTAGTCACAGACAAACTTGGACCTAGGTCTGACAAATGCTCATTCATAGGGTACCCTAAAGAGATAAAAGGATATTTTTTCTACTATGCTGATGAACAAAAGGTGTTCGTCAGCCTTAAGGCAATCTTTTTAGAAAAGGAGTTCCTTGGTGAAGGAACCGTTGCCTCTAAGGTTGAACTTGATGAAGTTCAACAGGTAGAAAGACCGACACCAATAGCTGAACCTGAGTCGGATATGATTAGATCAGATCCGGAGCCCAATGTACCTGTACCATTAAGGCAATCCGGTAGAGTACCGCATCAGCCGACAGATACTACAGTTTCTTGGTCCGGGATGGTGATCCCATCAAACTTGATGAGAATAATGAGGATCCGATCACCTATATGGATGCAATGCAGAGACCTGATTCGAGAAATGGCTTGAAGCCATGAAATCCGAAATGGAGTCCATGAAGGTCAATGATGTATGGACATTGGTTGACCCACCTGAAGGGGTTAAACCCATTGGGTGTAAATGGGTCTTCAAAAGGAAGAGGGGCGCAGACGAAAGGTGGAGACCTATAAAGCCCGTCTGGTCGCCAATGGGTATCGTCAACGTTATGGTATTGACTATGATGAGATATTTTTCCATGTGGCAATGCTCAAATCCATTCGGATAATGCTTGCAATAGCTGCCCATCTGGATTATGAGATCTGGCAGATGGATGTAAAGACAGCTTTCCTGAATAGAGAGCTGACCGAAGAGGTGTATATGATACAACCTGAGGGGTTTACATCCACAGATAAGTCCAAGGTGTGCAAGCTTCAGAGATCCATTTATGGATTGAAGCAAGCTTCTCGGAGTTGGAACATGCATTTTGATAAGGTGATCAAAACATATGGCTTCATTAAGAATGGAGAAGAGCCCTGCATCTATAAATGGGCAAATGGTCAGTTGTGGTATTCTTTATCTTATACGTGGATGACATTCTCTTAATCGGAATGACATCCCCACACTACAGGAAATAAAAGTTTGGTTGTCATCACAGTTCTCCATGAAGGACTTGGGTGAAGCATCCTATATCCTAGGGATGAAGATCTATAGGGATAGATCTAAAAGGATGTTTGGGTTATCCCAGTCCATGTACATAGACACTGTGCTGAAGAGGTTCAGTATGGAGAATTTCAAGAAGTGCTATCTACCGATAGGCCAAAGAATTTCTCTCTCTAAGAAGGATTGTCCGACAACTCCTGAAGAGAGAGAGCGTATGAGTAGAGTCCCATATGCTTCAGCGTGGGATCTATCATGGACGCCATGACATGTACAAGACCAGATGTGGCATACTCACTAGGAGTAGTGAGTAGATACCAATCTGATCCTGGAGAAAATCACTGGAAAGTGGTTAAAGCCATCCTTAAGTATTTGAGAAATACTAAAGACCAATGGTTGGTTTATGGCGAGTCAGATCTGAAACTTGTGGGGTTCACAGACTCTAGCTTCCAATCTGACCATGATGACAGCAGGAGCGTGTCGGGTTATATCTTTACTCTGAATGGTGGAGCCATCTGCTGGAAGAGTTCCAAGCAACATACTGTGGCAGACTCTGTTTGTGAAGCGGAGTACATCGCAGCATCGGATGCTGCGAAGAAGCTGTGTGGCTGAGAAAATTCATCAACGAGCTCGGACTAGCACCCTCCCTCGATGGTCCGGTCCTGCTCTACTGCGACAGCACTGGTGCCATAGCTCAGGCGAAGGAACCCAAAGCACATCAGCGGACGAAGCACATCTTGCGCCGCTTCCATCTGGTCGAGAGATCGTGGATCGAGGTGACGTCGACTTCAGAAGATCGACAAAAGGAGAACCTGACCGACCCCTTCACTAAAGCCCTAGCGATAAAGGAGTTCGACAACCACAAGTCGAAGATGGGTATTAGATACTATGCGAGTGGCTTTAGGACAAGTGGGAGTTGTTGGAAAATGTGTCCCAAAAAGCCAATCGTCAAGCAGTTGATGGTTGAGCAACCAAGTATTGTAATTGATTTGTTAATAAATAAAATATATTTGGCATTTTCATTATAAGTTTCATCTTCTAATGAACTCCATTGTTATGATGAAGTCCTTAGGACTATTTAAGTTCGATAAAGAGAGAATTTATCGATTAGTCCTTAAAACTGTTCACGACCAAATGATAGGCTGTTAATAAGGACGACAGCTTCTATCGAGCATAGGTCGCTGTAGGCCATATGGGTTGGTTGTCCTCTTAACCAAGGAGTGTGGAGACACTGGTATGACATACAGGTGAGATGTAAGGTACATCATCATTGAACGTGACCAACTCCAGAGCATTCTGCTGTCGAAAATATCTCTGATGGGATATAGGTATAAGTGTCCTTAGACCTGAGATCGTCTCAGTGACTTGCAAGCAACTCACTATGCTTTGGTACTGGACTAACTGAATTTCTAATTCAGAGACGGAAGGCTTCTAGGCACAGTCAAGTACTTGCGAAGTCAGAGTGTGATCGAGATGGGATTGACCACTCCAAGAGTTGGAGAAGAATGAGTCGCTGTATTTCAATTTAGCAAGACCTTGGCTAGGATAATCCATCAGATGGATTTGATATTTTGAAATACAATATGGACAACCTGATCAGAGTTGACAGTTGAACTCTGGGGTGTCCTATGATCATTTTGGTCAAGGGGATGAATTATATGAAAACTATATCCGCATGGGTTCTAAGGATGTTGTTCTACACATTCGACCTATCCGATCGTCGGGTACCATTGCTAGATGGTCACTTCGATTGGTACAGAAATTTATTTCTATACTACTGGCTTAGGTTCAGACCTATGAGGTCACACACATTAGAGTTCGTGATCCGATCGGATGGTTGATCAACGATTAAGAATCGTTCTAGGGTTAAATGATCAATACGATTGATATTTAATCCAGTGCAAGTGTTACAGGAGGATCGATTAGCAATTCGATTGCTAATTAACTTAATTTGATTAAGCCAATGGGCTGAGATTAAGTTAATTAAATATAATTTAATTAAATTTGGTTTGAGCTTGATTGGATCAAGTCTAATTGATTTATTGGATAAGCCAAGTGCAAGAAAAAACTAGTCCTAGTTCAACTAAGACTTGGGTCAATCTAATTTTAATTTGATTAAAAAATTAAATCAGATTTAAATCTAATTTAATCTGATTAATTAGGTTCTTAATTGGGTTAAGATCTATTTTAATTGGATTGATCTAATTTTGATTTGATTTGGTTTGAGAAACCAAATTAAAACAAGTCATAAGATAGAATCCTAGTAAGACTAGGATTCCACCTTGCGCCACATAAGCCTTCCCCACGCCCTCTCTTCTCATTCAATGCAAATCTCCTCTTATTTTGTGTGACAAAAGCCCTCTCCCAGGTCTCTCCCACATTCACAAAAGGTCTCCTCTCTTCTTTTTTACATGGAAGGTGGTTTGGATCAAATCAAAAAGGAATAAGTTTGGATTTCGAATTCTATGAGATAGAGTTTTAGAAATCCAAACTCTTTCAATTTTGCACCGAATCTATCCAAATTTTTTTTAAATTTTCATAGATTTTAGGGTACATATTATGAACCTTTTTCTGTGATCCATGCATGAAAATAAGGAGGAGGTGCTCAAGAGTGGGCGCCCCTTAACTTGCCATGTTTGGATAAGCCTTGACTAGGTATTTAACCTAGACAAGGACTCTATCATATCTCTCTATATAAAATAAGTTTCTTCATAAATTTTTGAAGAAGATAGAGATTTGAGATACCTTTGGGCCATCCAAAAATTAGAGAGAAATACCTTTGGGTCATGGAGATATAAAAGACACAAGTTAGGGTGTCTAGAGAGAGAAATGAGAAGAAGAAGAGGTCTTCTTCTAGGGTTGTTTGTTTTCATATCTTTCCTCCCTCCATCTTGAGTTTTCTGAGAGCGTCTCAGATCTGAAACTCCTCCTTCTACTTTCCATCTTTGGAAGAGTTTAAATCAAGAAGAAGGAGGCACCTGATCAACCATCAAAGAAGGATCAGTGCGTACTAGCATACTGTGCTGATTTTCTGAAGCAGGACTTCTGATCGAGATTCGTGGGCTCGTGTGGACGACTTCTAGAGGCCGGACACGTGTGGGTTGCAACATCATCCTCAAGCCGGATCAACGAGGTTAGAATATCTAACTTGCAAGGTAATAGATCTCATCTATTGTTTAATACATACATTAGATGTATATAGAAACATGTTGATATGATCAACATGTAGTTCATGCTATATTTATATATTTTAATTTTTATTTTTTTATTTTTTTTTTTTTTTTTTTTTTTTTTTTTTTTTTTTTTTTTTTTTTTTTTTTTTTTTTTTTTTTTTTTTTTTTTTTTTTTTTTTTTTTTTTTATTTTAATTTTTGATTTCATGCCCAAGTTTTATCTCTCATTTCTCACTCATTATAGAATGAAAAAGCCTGAAGTAAACTAACATGGATTACTGAGGTTGCTTCAAAACTTTAAGAAGGATCACCAACTCTATAAAGAGTCGGTGAACTTAGTAGGAGGTTGGTCTTTTGGTCTCGACCTTTAAGAAAGGGAAGAAGAACAAAAAGAAGAAAGTAAAAAGGTGCAAGTTCTGGTTGGAACATCTGTGCAGGGCTAGACTAGAAAGATCAAGCCCGATAAGAGTCAAGCTGAATGCTTCTTTTGCAAAAAGTGGGAGTACTGGAAGAGGAACTGTCCTCAGTACATTATCTCCCTGGATCCGAATAGGCAGAGAAAGAAGTAAGCTATTGCTGGGCAAGGTATTTATATGATAACTCTTTGCAATTTCTCTATTTGTGATATAACTGACTGGGTATTGGATATCGGTAGCCCTTACCATATTTGCAATCCGTTGTAGGGGCTGCAGGTCAGTAGGAGATTCGAGAAAGGCGAGAGGTTCCTGAATGTTGGAGATGGAAGACCAGTTCCAGTTCTAGTATTAGGAATCTTGAAACTTGTATTTGAGTCCCATACCATTGTTCTTAATGATTGTCATTTCTGTCCCAATTTTTTTTAAATATTATTTTTGTAGGCCTTCTGGCCAAAAATAATTATAAAATTTCAATAAAGAAACAAGTTTGTAATATCATTATGAATGATGTTACTATATTTTGTTGATATTTGAACAATGATGTGTATATGTTATCACAACTTGTTAACGTAGTCTATTCTACAGGCAAGCACCTTAGATTAGATAGTGTATCAGATATCTACTTATGGCACTGTAGGCTAGGTCATATAAACAAGAACAGAATAAACAGGTTGACTCAAGAGAGAATCCTCAAAGTCAGTGATTGTGAATCACTTTTAACCTATGAATCCTGTCTTCTTAGTAAAATGATCAAGTCACCTTTTACTGAAAAGGTGAGAGAGCTATTGAGCTCTTGGGCCTAGTACATACTAATGTATGCGGGCCTATGAGCATAAGTGCTAGAGGTGGATATTTCTACTTTATCACTTTCATGGATGATCTATCCAGATATGGATTTATCTATCTGATGAAACATAAGTTGGATTCATTTGAAATATTCAAACGATTCTGAAGTGAAGTAGAAAAACAAACCAAGAAGAGTATTAAAACTCTTCGATCTGACCGAAGAGGGAAATACCTTTCTGGTGAGTTTCTCACATATGTAGGAGAGAATGAGATTCTCTCCCAATGGACTCCTCTAGGAACACCACAGCATAATGATGTGTCTGAAAGAAAAAATCGGACTCTGTTAGATATGGTCCGATCCATGATGGGTTTTGCCAGCTTGTCGATATCCTTCTGAGGATATGCACTCGAATCAACCTGTTATCTATTAAATAGGGTTCCAAGTAAGTCTGTAATTAAGGCTCCATATGAGATATGGATAGGGCGTAAGCCAGCACTTTCACACCTTAGGGTTGGGGGTGCTCAGTCAATGTCAAACGGTTAGTTACAGATAAACTTGGACCTAGATCTGACAAATGCACATTCATAGGGTACCCCAAAGAGACCAAAGGATATTTTTTCTACCATGCTGATGAATAAAAGGTTTTTGTCAGCCTTAAGGCAATCTTTTAGAAAAGGAGTTCATTGGTGAAGAAATCGTTGCCTCTAAGATTGAACTTGATGAAGTTCAATAGGTAGAAGGACCGACACCAATAGCTGAACTTGAGACGGATTTGATTAGATCAGATTCAGAGCCCAATGTACCTACACCATTAAGGGATCCGTAGAGTACTGCGTTAGCCAGACAGATACTATATTTTTTGGTCTGGGATGGTGATCCCATCGAACTCGATGAGAATGATGAAGATCCGATCACCAATATTGATATAATGTAGAGATCTGATTTCGAGAAATGGCTTGAAGTCATGAAATTCAAAATGAAGTCTATGAAGGTCAACGACGTATGGACATTGGTTGACCCACCTTAAGGGATTAAACCCATTGGGTGTAAATGGGTCTTCAAAAGGAAGAGGGGTGCAGACGGAAAGGTGGAGACCTATAAAGCCCATCTGGTTGCCAAGGGGTATCATCAACGTTATGGTATTGACTATGACGGGACGTTCTCCCCTGTGGTAATACTCAAATCCATTCAGATAATGCTTGCAATAGCCACCCATCTGATTATGAGATCTAGCAGATGGATATAAAGATAGCTTTCTTGAATGGAGAGCTGATTGAAGAGGTGTATATGATACAACCTGAGGAGTTTACATCCACAGATGTGTCTAAGGTGTTTAAGCTTCAGAGATCTATTTATGGATTGAAGCAAGCATCTCGGAGTTGGAACATGCATTTTGATAAGATGATCAAAGCGTATGGCTTCGTTAAGAATGGAAAAGAGATCTGCATCTATAAATGGGCAAATGGTCCAGTTGTGATATTTCTTGTCTTGTACGTGGATGATATTTTTTTAATCAAAAATGGCATCCCCGCACTACAGAAATAAAAGTTTGGCTGTTATCGTAGTTCTCCATGGGACTTGGGTGAAGCATCTTACATCCTAGGGATGAAGATCTATAGGGATAGATTTAAAAGGATGCTTGAGTTGTCTCAGTCCACGTACATAGATGCTGTGCTGAAGAGGTTCAGCATAAAAATTTCAAGAAGAGTTATCTACCGATAGGCCATGGAATTTCTATCTCTAAGAAAGATTGTTCGATAACTCTTGAAGAGAAAGAGCAAATAAGTAGAGTCCCATATGCTTCGACTGTGGGATCTATCATGTACGTCATGACATGTACAAGGTCAGATGTGACATACTTACTAGGAGTAATGATAGATACCAATCTGATCCTGAAGAAAACCACTGAAAAGTGGTTAAAGCCATCCTTAAGTATTTGAGAAATACTAAAAACCAATGGTTGGTTTATGGTGAGTCAGATCTGAAACTTGTGGGGTTCACAGACTCCAGCTTTCAATCTGACCATGATGAAGAAAAGTGTGTCAGGTTATATCTTTACTCTGAATGGTGGAGCTATCTGCTGGAAGAGTTCCAAGCAGCATACTGTGGTAGACTCTGTTTGTGAGGCAGAGTACATCGTAGCATCAGATGCCGCGAAGGAAGCTGTGTGGCTGAGAAAATTCATCACCGAGCTCAGAGTAGCACCCTCCCTCGATGGTCCGATTCTGCTTTACTGTGATAGCACTGGTGCCATAGCTCAGACGAAAGAACCCAAAGCATCCCAGCAGACGAAGCATATTTTGCGCCGCTTCCACCTAGTCGGGAGATCATGGATTGAGGTGATGTCGACCTTCAGAAGATCGACGGAAAGGAGAACCTGGCCGACCCCTTCACTAAAGTCCTGGCAATAAAGGAATTCGACAACCACAAGTCGAAGATGGGTATTAGATACTGTGCTGAGTGACTTTAGGACAAGTGGAAGTTGTTGAAAAATATGTCCCAAAAGTCAATCGTCAAGCTGTTGATGATTGAGCGACTTTGTATTGTAATTGATTTGTTAATAAATAAAATATATTTTTGATATTTTCATCACAAATTTTCATCTTCTAATGAACTTCGTTATTGTGATGAAGTCTTTAGAACTATTTAGGTTGATAAAGAGAGGATTTATCAATTAGTCCTTAAAACTGTTCACGATCAAATGATAGACTGTTAATAAGGATGATAGTTTCTATTGAGCATAGGTCGCTGTAGGCCATATGGATTGGTTGTCCTCTTAACCAAGGAGTGTGAAGACACTGGTATGGCATACAAGTGAATGTAAGGGTACATTCTCATTGAACGTGACCAACTCCAGAGCATTTTGCTGTCGAGAATGTCTCTGATGGGATATAGGTATAAGTGTCCCTTAGACCTGAGATCACTTCAGTGACTTGCAAGCAACTCACTATGCTTTGGTACTGGACTAACTGAATTTCTAATTCAGTGACGGAAGGCTTTTGGGCATAGTCAAGTACTTGCAAATCGGAGTGTGATCAAAATGGGATTGACCATTCCAAGAGTTGGAGAAGAATGAGCCACTGTATTTCAATTTAGCAAAACCTTGACTAGATAATCTATCAGATGGATTTGATATTTTGAAATACAATGTGGACAACCTAATCAGAGTTAACATTTGAACTTTGAGGTATCCTATGAGCATTTTGGTCAAGAAGATGAATTATACGAAAACTATATCCGTATGGGTTCTAAGGATGTTGTTCTACACATTCGACCTATCCGGTCATCGGGTACCATTGCTAGATAGTCACTTTGATTGGTATATAAATTTATTTATGTGCTACCGACTTAGGTTCGGACCTATGAGGTCACACACATTAGAGTTCACGATCCGATCGGATGGTTGATCAATGATTAAGAATCATTCTAGAGTTAAACGATCAATACGATTGACATTTAACCTAGTGCAAGTATTGCAGGAGGATCAATTAGCAATTTGATTGCTAATTGGCTTAATTTGATTAATCCAATGGGTTAACATTAAGTCTAATTGAATATGATTTAATTAGATTTAGTTTGGACTTGATTGGATCAAGTCCAATTGGTTTATTGGATAAGCCAAGTGCAAGAAAAAACTAGTCCTAGTTCAAATAGGACTTGGGTCAACCTAATTTTTAATTTGATTAGAAAATTAAATCAAATTTAAATATAATTTAATATAATTAAATTAGGCTCTTAATTAGGTTAAGATCTATTTTAATTGGGTTGATTTGATTTTGATTTGATTTGATTTGAGAAACCAGATTGGAACAAGACATAGATTGAATCCTTGTAAGACTAGGATTCCACCTTGCGCCAATTTAGCCCCCACACCCACTCTCTTATCCTACGCCCACTCTCTCTTATTTTGTGTGACAAAACTTCTCTCCCAAGTCTTCACACATGCCCAAAACTTTTTTCTCTTTCTCTCTTACATGGAAAGTGGTTGTGGATCAAGTCAAAGTAGGAATTAGTTTGGATTTCAAATTCTTTGTGATAGAGTTTTAGGAAACTAAAACTCTTTCCTGATTTTATCCAGATTTTTTTTGAGATTTTCATGACTTTTATGGCACATAATATGCACCCTTTGCTGATGGTCCACACATAAAAAGAAAGAGGGGGCGCCCAAGAGTTGGGCACCCCTTGTCTTGCCATGTTTGGATAATCTTTGACTAGGTATTTGACCTAGACAAGGACTCTATCATATCTCTCTATTTAAAATAAATTTTTTCATAAAATTTTTGTAAAAATATAGAAAAGAGAGACCTTTGGGTTGTGCAAAAATTAGAAAGAAAGAAGGTTGGGGCATGGAGATACAATAGACACAAGACTAGGTGTCTAGGTGAGAGCAAAGAGAAGAAGAAGAGGGTCTTCTTCTAGGGTTGCTGTGTTAACCTCTTTTCTTCCTCCATCTTGAGTTTTTCTGAGAGTGTCTCAGATCTAAAACTCTTTCTCTTATTTTTCATCTTTAGAAGAGTCCTAATCAAGAAGAAGGAGGCATCTGATCGACCATCGAAGAAGGATCAGTGCAGTACTAGCATACTGTGCTGATTTTCTGGACCAAAACTTCTGATCGTGATTCGTGGGCTCGTGTGGATGACTCCTAGAGGTCGGATGCATATACGGCTCACAACATCATCCTCAAACTCAGATTAGCAAAGTTAGAATGTCTAACTTGCAAGGTAATAGATCTGATCTATTATATTTTACATACATTAGATGTAGTATAGAAACATGTTGATATGATCTACATGTAGGTCTTGCTCTTTATATTTTAATTTTTGATTTAATGTCATGTAATAATTATGTAATAGAATCTTAGATCTAGGGATTCTCTGATTTTACAAGATAAATTTTGATTTATTTTAGTCTTCCACTACCTGATCTTGAAAAAATTTCAAAATCTGACCTGAAACCCTAGATTTGGTTCCTTCAGAATGAGGGACTACATATACTGGCTCAACATGAATAGATTCTATGACTTGTTGCTCTAAGAAACTTTCTTTTTGAGCTTAGTCTTCCTCCCACTATTCTATCTTGGACAAACTATTTCTCCAAGAACATAGCATGTCGGATCACAATTACATTATGATCCTTAGGAAGAAAAATAATATTTTTAAAACCCTTTAGGATATCTTGAAATGAGTCTCATAGACCTAACTTCTAACTTGATCCATATGTCAACACTTGACATAAGCTGAACATCCTAAACATGCCACATCTCATACGACATGATAGGAAAAATTTAGAGGAAATTTATTCATTAAGTTAAGCATATTCCTAAAGAAAATAAGAAAAAATCAATGAAACTCATCATGGATCAGACTATATCGAATAGAGTCCAATTCCTACTCTCGATACCACGTCAAGTTGAGGTGCACCAAGCGAAGTTCATTATGAGACTATGCCATTTTCTTGAGATAGGTTAGAAACTCTCATTAAGGCATACACCTTTTCAATCTCATCGAAGAACCTTAAGAATTTTTTGATTTATTTCATTACTTCATATCTGAATTCTATGAGCTTTTTAAGATTTCAGATTTATATCTCACACATAACTCATAGTCACCAATATGAGTAATGAAGTAAAGAGAATCAATCCTAACCGGCTCATCAAATGGGCTGTATACATCAGTATGTATTAGGGCAAGTATATTAGTGGTCCTCATCCCATGTCCCATAATGGGTGGTTTGGCCATCTATCTGTGAAGGTAGAATTCATGAATCAGAAATGACTCGAGAGTCAATGAGCTTAGGAGCTCATATTTTTTTAATTTATTTATTCTGTCCTCTCCAATATGATCAAGCTTAAGGTACTATATATACTTTAGATTTATCTCATCTATGGATCTCTCAGATCCTACGGTACTCACTATCTTCTCATACCTTCTGAAGGTATGCCCCTTATTTTTTTCTCTAGGTTCTCCAGATACATTGGAACACTTTTTCTTAAACTCTTCAAGATCCCATCAGTAGTCACCAACTCAACCAAGGTGCAATCAATTTTATTCATGTAGTTTACTATAAACTTTCATATGAAGTGGTAAGGGATTGTGGATCAAATTCATTTGCAATTTCTTGTGCCTGGACATACTGAGCTTCTCAAGCTCATCCAAGTCCTTAATCATTGTCAAATAATGATCATGAACTGATTGCCCTTTGGTCAATGTTGGATGGTTTGATGATATAGGGATATCCTAGTTAGCTCAACTTCTCAAAACATAAAACCATTTTAGGTTCCTGAGCCAGTCTTTATAACTTGATCGGTTAGTCAATTAAGTTTGTGAGGACTAAAAGTTGATTTTTAATTCTATCTGAGAGTGAAGATTCCAGTTAAATATTTGTACTTGATCTTATATTTGTTCTAGGGACTTTTAAAATAAATGTGCTCCCACTAATTTTTTGGATTCTAACATTCCTCAGATTGGGAAGCAAAAACTCCTTCACGAGTTAGGATTTCTAGTGGGTACCATGGTCCCACCGACTGACACACCACCTCACCTAATAAATTTTGGTGAATGTGTCACCAATGAGTGGATAGCTTTTGTCCAATACTTCTCAAGCAAATTGTATTGGACTTGATCTCTAAATTCTGAGACCTCATCTGAAAGATCTTGACCTCATTCCTTAGTTAAGTCAAATCCATCATTGAGCGTGAGTGAAGCCATCATTAGATCCTCACCTGACAGATCTTGGGCCCAACCCCTATCTTCACTCCGCATATAGAGTGGTTGCTTCTCTCCTGATGCAACTGAATCACTGTATCTTGCTGAGAACAATCAACATTGGAGAGGGTATGGTACTCTATAACGGTGGAAGACCCCTCACTTAATATTATTAAGGAGATTTTAATTTAGGTCTTTTTAATCTTTTAATTGCTAATTTACATCTCATAAAAGTCCACAAATACAATGGATCTAATCCTAATTAGTCATAACTGTTATGACTAACTCTAAGGGCATAGGCTAGCTCAAATCACCAAGCAATCATATCAAGACTAATCAACCAAATTGACCAAAAAAGTATAAGATTGGTGGGGATCCCTCCGTTGCTTTTCTTAGATACCAATAAATTGATCAAGTCAATGAATGAAACTAATTAAATAACTATCTCTCTTTAAATCACTTTTTTTGGACACCAATAAGTCAATTGTTTCAAATAGGTTAGCTTGTGTAACTCTGGCTCAAGCCACTGAGCCAAATCAGATCTTTGAGTTAATCGATCCAACACGAGGCTATTAATCGATGTGACCAATCTACAACTATTGGATTGATCTCGAGTGCTCTTGATCTAATCCTAATCAATTCTTGATTATGTTGGATCAATCGCTCATCTCGATTGAGCCCTATCATGTATAAATTGATTATCCAAAAGTAATCAAATTGCTAGATCTAATTGAACTACCCAAGTCCAAACCCTTATATTTTATGCTCAAAATTAAGATCTTAAATTCTCAATTTTAGATCCTTAATTAAGTGAATTATGAATATGAGGTAGTTTAGATATCAAAAATACTTTCATATCTGAATATTTAATTATATATCTTATACATGAATCTAGGATTTTAAATTAAAAGATCTCATCTCACATCATCCTAGAATAACCATTCAGTATAATCTCCATTATGCCAGGGCAACCTTATGTCAGGATGATTTCGATTGACCCAACCAATTTAGATCTAATCTAAAATAGGTTTTAACAATTATACATCTCATGTATAAATAAGATCTAATTATGTACACCTCATATAACTTTAGATCTAATAATATGCTTCTCATGCAATGTCAAATCAGATTATATATCTCATACATACTATATTTACACATATCACATATGCATATCAATTATACATCTTATGTATAATCAAGATTTAATACACCACATGTATTTAAATTAGATCTAATCTAATTTATTGAATTTGATTTTTAGATCTAAAGATTTAATTTTTAGATCTACACATATCATATATGCATATACATCTCATGTATAATCTAGATCTAATACATCTCCTGTATATTTAAATTAGATCTAATCTAATTTATTAAATCTAAAGATTTGATTTTTAGATCTTAATAACATGCATGTGAAACAAAAATCGTAGCTCTGATACCACTTGAAGAAAGTCCGACTTTCAGGATATGCATGCAGAGATCAGAACATATAGATTTTTAACTTTTAAAAATCATAAACGTAGTAAAACTTGAAACTGACCTAGATTTAAAATTATTTTAAATCTAACATACATAAAATATAGATCTAATTTACACATACTAGGAACATTCACATACTGAAACTAAGATGTTGAAAAATAAAAATCAGATTTAGATTTTTATCTTTATACAAGTAGATCTTCACTGTGATCTGATGGTCTATGGTAATCTAGTGAGATTCCCGCAGAGCCACACACGTATCCGACCTCTATGGATATCATCGAAGTTGATTTGATTAGGAGGACTCGATCTCACGGGATACTAGCTTCCTTATAGAGATCGCTCCCTGAATTGTCGAATCGGCTTAATCTTTTGATTCTCTCTCGGGAGAATCAATTAGACTATTGGAGGACTATGAAATCAGGTCAAACTTGACTTTTTTTTTCACTTTTCTCTTCTTAAGAAAAAATCCAAGATCTACAGAAGTAGATAAGAGATTAAATCTCTTTCTTCTTTTTTTCTTGTCCAACTTTTGGACTAGATCTAAGAAAAGGTAGAGGAAAATTTTTTGTGTCCATCTCATGGACCAAGGAGAGAAAAAATTAGATCAAATTTGATTTATTTATGTCCAACTCTTGGACATCTTTTGAGGAGAAGAAGAAAGATCCATCTCATGGATCAAAAGGAAGAGAAAAATCATATCAAATCTGATTTTATTTATGTCCAATTTTTAGACATCTTTGCAAGAGAGGAAGAGAAAGATATGTCCAACTTTTGGACACATAGAGAGAGAGTGGGTTACCTTTAATAACCAACCATTGTTTGTAAGAAAGAAGGGATATAGAGAAGGGGCATCCAACTTTCTTCATGTTGAAGCTCCTCTCAAATTCTCACGCTGATCCATATGGCACATCCCTCCTTTGGGCATATCTTTTATCTTATCAGTTAGGGGAGGCTTCCCCTTATCCCCTCCTTTTTAAAGCTTCAAACTTAGGGTTTGTTAGAGACTAATTAGAGATAGAGTAGGACTTTATCCTTGCCGCCCCACCTCTCCTTAATTTTTTCCATGCCATATTTTCTACGGTGAAAACAAGAGGAGGTGCCACATAATAAGGGGAAAATCTTTCTGTGGGTAGAACACCTCTTTTAAATAAAGTCCAAAGTAGTTTAGATTCAAATCCAAATCAAATTTGGAGTCCAATTAGATTTAGGTTTCAACATAAGTCAAGCACTTATTGAGTCCAATCTTATTAGACTAATAAAATTCAATCTAAGTCAAATTAAAATCATATCTAATCAAATTAAATCTGATTTAATTTGACTAAGATCTAATCCAAATCAAACATGGCTAGAGATTGGGTCAAACCTAATCTAAATAGGTTTGGATTAAGTATTCATTAGGTTTAATCTTATTAGAATTATGAAATCTAATTTGATTCAAACATAAATCAAAACTAATCAAATTAAATCTGATTTAATTCGATTAGGATCCAATCCTAAATATTTGATCAAATCAAATAACATACAATAATTATTATTTAGTCCTCCTATAACTTACCAACTCTTGGTAAGTTCTTCATGTAACTTTTATATATAAGTCCAATCATCAATCAAATTGAAAATTAGATCTTTATGTGATTTGACAGAGTTTTAGTCCAGTGGGACTCTTTTTGATTAGTCAAGACCTCTTTTATGTGTGACCCCATGAATTCTATTCTGTCTGATAGTGAAAAATATTTTGATCTCCATCAAAATATTATTGAAACTCCTTTCAATAGACTGAAACAATTCTAACTCACCAATCAAGAACTATTAATTAATAAATAATTCTCATTGATCCATAATCACTAGTGATGTCTAGTAGTATGTAGTGGCAATTCAGCAGAACAGAAAGATGAACCACTAAGTGTAGTTATCGTGTGATTTAATTCTCTATCGTGAGTCCTGACAAGATAAAGATAATAAAAAATTTGTCAAACTCCATCACCTGTCATATGTAAGATTTATTCGATTTGAGTTTATTTGTAAAATCTGATAGAAACTCTTTTCCATCATTCACACTACCTTAGTCAAGGTCTTTCAAACTCAGTCTCATAAATCAATAGGACTACTATTAAGATCGATAGATCCCATCTTAGTGTACATCTTATTCCTACAATGAACTTACTACAGCCAACATATATCTCAGGATTCGTATGATTAGAATATCGTGTTATGATACAATAAAACAACAGCAATCTTGTTATGAACAATCAAGGTATACAGGTCTAAGAACCACTCACATAACTATGCATCGAGAATGTCACTGACGAGTGAGTAGACATCCATGTGACTTCTCATGTTGGTCACGTTCAGTACCATTATTCTCTAACAACCACTTGCACTCTCACTTCAGTATCCTACACTATAGTCTTGAGACTCATCTATCCTAAGAAAAGTATCTATCACTAATCTTATCAGATCAATCACCATCCCTATGATGATCTTTCGATCGAAAGTTATTTAAGAATTAATCTTCAATGACACATACCTCAAATTCTTAACTCTTACGAATATATATCATCATCTTATTAATTCTCTGGATGATTTAGGGACACATACACTACATGAATGGAATTAACTATCCTAATTAATTAGATCAAGTATAAAATTATATCCTAAAAAAAATTAATATATCGATCTGATTGGTTTCTAGGACATACATCTAATAGTGGTATCATAGCCATCCTCATATGTTTTAAGATTAGATTGCTGATTTGGATATTGTAGTTCATACTTCGTTGCTATTTTCATGAAATCTTTTTGTGATAATTAATCACAGGTAGATAAGATTATGAACATGATGATTTATTGATCATTGAATAAGATTTGGAAAATATGAAATCTGATCTTATTAGCTAATTTGATCAGCTAATATTGATGGTTGATAAGATCAGTAAGTTGTAGTGATAAGATCACATGATATCTATTTGAATGGATGTTAAATGATTAGCCTAATATCCAAATATAAAATTTTATATTTTTCATGTATGAGATACATGTGATGATGATCATAGGATTGTAACCCTTTTATATTCTCTGTGATGTATCATGTCATGGCTCCTGTGTATGTAAAAGTGTTTATTTTTAGGTGCCTACGAGCATCATTAGATTATGTAATTTGGAGACCTATGAGTCTCATATGATTTAAAAGATTGTAATTAATTTTTATGATATGTATTTTATGGGTTGTATTATATGAATGGTTGTACGTCAATGGTTGATCGATTGCAAGCCTAAAGCACACAACAAACATGGGTCAAGTCGAGCAATTGGTTGAGACTAGATCAAGATGTTGATCCCGATGAGATCGAGGATGTGCTTTGGATTGATTCAAGAAGTTGAAGACGATCGAATCAATTGACATGCCTATGCTTGTACCTTTGACCCATAGACCCCAATTTGACTCAATGGCTCGAGCTCGAAGATCTTAGATCTCTGATCATCATTGATTTTATTGTTTATGTTGTGCAAATTTTTATTTACATTAGATATAAATAAATAAAATTTAAGATCTGAATTAAAACTCCTCAAAATATATATTATGTCAAGCGATCTTCTATTGTTGTAGATGTATGGGCATTCTACTGGTGTTGACGGTTCTTAGTTGGTCAAAGTGATTCAGTTGCATCAAGAAGGCACAATTATTTTATTATCATGAGATGCTGTGGGGTAAAGATGGGGTTGGACCTAATAACTGTTAGGTGAGAACGCAATGACTGCTTTGCCTATATGTTTGAACAATAGGTCTGATTTAACTAAGGAATGCGGCCAATAACTATCAGATGAGGCCTATATAACTTCGAGACCAAAGATGATTGCAATATGCTTGAGAAGAATTGGACAAGAGCTATCCACTCATTGAATTGTATATCACCAATAACTGTTAGATGAGGTGGTACTCAAATTGGTGGGACTGCAAAATAAATGTGTCAAAGGTATATCCAAGTCAAATTGTATATCCACTAGAAATCCTAGTCACGAAAGGTTTCTATTTTTCTATCTAAGAAGTGTAAGAGATTCGAGAAAATAGTGAATAGACATGCTTATTTTTAAAAGAAGTCCTAAATAAATGTGTTAAAATAAATATAAAAATCTAATTTGAATCTTTTCTCTCTACAACAATAAAATATCAGCTTCTAACCCTCTAGCTCACATACTTAAAACCAACTGACTAACTAGAACTAATTATAAAGACTGGCTCAAGAACCTAAAAATAGTTTTAAATTTTAAGAAGTTAAGCTAAGTTCTCAACTAGGATATTTCTACATTACCAAACTATTTGACGATTGACCAAAGGGCAGTCTATCCATGATTATTGTTTGATAATGATCAAGAATTTAGAAGAGCTTGAGAAGCTCGACATGAGATGTGTTGGTACTAACTGATCTCTGACCATGTGGCAGCATCAAGAAGGATCATCTGAGAATTATATTTATCAAGTCGACTTCAGTGCCACGTTGGTGGGATACCGATCTGGTTTAACCTTTAGCTTGATTGCATGCCGATCTGAACTTATTTGGATTGGGCCCCAATAAAGCATTATGGTTAGCTCAATCTTTTATCAATCTGCCATCAGGGACGTTGGTTTTCAATTGATGTCAGAATCACATAATACTCGATTACTCTCCAGCTTTGCTACAACTGTTTTCCAGCTATGCTACAGCTACTATCTATATGGGTGAACAACCCACAATCCTCATACAACTGGTTATTCTATTATAACAAATTAATGGCCTAATAAATTTCTAATGGTCTAACAAATTTCTAATAGCCTAATAAACTCTAAACTCTTCTAACAGCCTCACAGCTTAATAAAGCCTCCTTTATATAAAGAGGGATAGGATACTCTTCGAAAGGTAAGTCATAACTCATAGAGCCTAGACTCTGCTAAATATTTTTCTCCTACTGAAGGAAACCCTGAGTTTTCACTCTTTTTACTCAAAATTACTCTTTTTTTGCCTTCTACTTTTTTATTTTCTACCATCTATTCTCAAGGTTTTGACTGATTTAAGCATCAGAAGATCCTAAATTAGAGATTATCCCACTGATTTTAGGACTTCTTTTGCAGGTTTACTTGTGATCTTCATCAACTGGACCCTTATTAGCTCTCCAATTCAGCTCAAGACTGACCTCATCATCTCTCCTCTAGAGCCTTACAACAACAAGATATATAAGAAATTACAAATAGATTTGATCCTCCATTTCCTCCCATATTTGTGTGGCAGTTTGTAGTAAATTACTATATGAATAAGATTGATTGCACCAAGGTTGAATTGTTAAACATGTTGGTAATTATTGAAGGGGCCTTGAAGGGATCAAGGGGCATGGTTCCTACTGTGGAGTAGGCTACTTCTCTTCTAAAAGAGAGTCTAATTGGAAGAAGAAGAAGCTCGTGAAGAAGTAGATGACTGAGAGCAAGCCAAAATGAAAAGTTTCTAAGAAGAAGGTTGCTGGTAAGGGAAGGTGTTTCTACTGCAATGTTGATGGCTATTGGAAAGAAAACTATCCCATATACCTAGACTTCCTAAAGAACAAGAAGGACATTGCTTTGGAAGTTATGTCAGAGCTCCTCATAGTGAGTGCCATAGGATTTGAGAGGTCAAAAGATGGATGAACCTAAAATATATGTGGCATCTTAAGCTTGATGATGTTGGAGAGGATAGGATAAACAGATTGAAGAAAGATGGGCCTTTTGGTTCATTGACTATTGAGTCTTATTTAGTTTATGAATTCTGTCTTTAAGAAAAAATAAACAAACAATCTTTTGTAAGATAAGAGAAGAGGATCACTGAGATACTTGTCCTGATACATATTGATGTGTGTGGCCCATTCGATGTGCATGCCATGGATGGTTATCTTTACTTCATTAATTTTATCGATGACTATTCACAGTATGGGTATGTGTATAAGATACAAATTTGAAGTCTTTGAAAAGTTTAAAGAATTCAGATATGAGATAGAGAAGCAAACTAAAAAATCTCTTAAGGTTCTTCGATCAAATCGAGGGGGTGAATACCTTAGGTAAAAAATTTTAGAGTTATCTTAAGAAAAATGATATTGTCTCACAATGAACACCTCTAGGAATGCCTCAACTCAATGGGGTGTTAGAGTAGAAGAATCAAACTCTATTGAAAATGGTTTGATCCAGATGAGCTTCACTGATCTTCCATTATTTTTTTGGGGACACGCTTTGCTTACTTCATTTACCTATTGAATAGGATTCTCTCTAAATCTATTCCTATCATACCATATAAGATGTGATATGGTAAGAAATCAAGTCTTGGTTATTTCAAAATTTGGGATATCTAGCCTATGTCAAGCGACTATAGATGGACAAGTTAGAGGTTAGATCCTATAGGACTCATTTCATTGGATATCCTAGAGAGTCTGTGGGATGCTATTTTTACTTTCCAGAGGATCACAGTATGTTGTAAGCCGACATGCCATCTTTTTGAAAAAATAGTTTATGCAAGATAAAGTAGTGAGAGAAAAATTAAGCTCGAAGAAAAAATTTTTGAAGAGCAACAAGTCATAGAACCTATAGAATCTATTCATGTTGAGCCAGTACATGTACTTACTCTTCGACTTTGTAGATTGAGTAAGATTTTCCATCCTCCTAAAAGATACTCAGCTTTTCTGATAGGAGAAGTAGAAAAAATATTCCTCATCGAAGATAGAGAACCTAGAGATGATTCTAAAACCTATAATGAGGTGATACCAGATATCGACTCTGAGAAATGATTGGAAGTAATGAAGTTAAAAGTTGATTTGATGTATTCCAACTAAGTCTGGACCTTAGTAGATCCATAGAAGATATAGTACCTATTAGATGCAAATAGATCTACAAAAAAAAGATAGATTTGGATGGAAAGATTGAGACCTATAAGGCAAAGCTCATGGAGAAAGGTTATAATCAATGCGAAAGCACTGATTATTAGGAGACTTTTTCACTTGTGGCTATGCTAAAGTTCATTCGAGCATTGCTTGCTATTACGGTATATCATGATTATGAATTTAGTAGATGGATGTGAAAATCATCTTTCTGAATGGATATTTGAGGAAGATATCTATATGGAGCAACCTTTGGGTTTCTCTTCCAGTGATGAAAGTCATAAGGTATGTAAGGTATAAAGGACTGAAGCAAACATCTCAAAGTTGAAATACTTATTTAGTGATATGATCAAATTATTTGATTTCATCAAGAATGAGAATATGCCATATGTTTATAAGAAGGTTAGTGGGAGTGCTGTTACATTTCTCGTATTGTATGTAGATGATATCCTCCTAATTGAAAATAATATTTTCATACTTTCTTTGGTTAGGATATGGTTGTTTAAAGAATTCTCTATGAAAGACCTGGGGGAAGCATCCTATTTTTTTAGAATAAAGGTCTATAGAGATAGATCTAAATGGATGCTAGAACTCTCACAGAAGATGTACATAGAGGAGGTGCTGAAGAGGTTCAACATAAAAAATTTTAAGAGGGGGTTGCTATCCCTTAGGCATGGGATTGATCTTTTCAAAAAGATATGCCCCAGTACATCTTAAAAGGTTTAGTGCATGAGCAAAATTCTTTATGCTTTGACTATAGGAAGCTTCATATACGCCATGTTATGTACACAATCTGATAGAATCTTTGCTGTAAGTATCACGAGCAGATATCAGTCAGATCTAGGCTAGAAGCATTAGATAGCTATAAAGGACATTCTTAAGTACTTGAGAAGTACTGAAGATATATTTATGATATTTAGAGGAGAAGGAGAGTTGAGGGCATTAGGATTTACATATTCAAATTTTATATTTGATGTTGGTGATAGAAAGTCTACGTCAGAGAGTGTTTCCTTGTGCAATAGAGATTTGGTGATTGGAAGAGTTCTAAATAATCAATCATTACAGATTCGCTATGGAAGCTAAATATATTGCTGCTTTTGAGACTGCTAAGGTAGTCTTTTGGTTCAAGAAGTTTATTACAAAAGTCGATGTAATGTTATCAGATGCCATGATACTATACCGCAACAACAGTGAAGCCATAGCTCTAGCTAAGGAGCCCAGATCTTACTAGAAGTCTAAGCATACAGAGCGATAGTTTCATATTATTCATGACTATCTTAAGAAAAACTACATCGAGGTATAGAGAGTAGACTAATGGATAACATGGTAGGCCCACTAACTAAACCATATAGCCAGTAGAAGACTGAAGCACATCCTGAAAAGATGAGGCTTAGGTATATGGCTGATTGGCTTTAGCGCAAGTAAAAAATTATTAGATGTATACCCTAAAATCAATCAAATTGACACATATATTTATTCTAATATATAATTTTATATTTAATATTTATAATATTAAATTAATTATTCTATTTATATTGTATATGTATCCATGAATCATTCAAAAAATTAATAAGATGAAGACATATATTCTCAAGAGTTGAGAATTTGAGGCATATGTTATTGGTGATTAATTCCTAAATACTTTCAATCAATGGATCATCAGAGAGATGATGATTGATTTGGATAGATTGGTGCATGGATCATTTTTTTTAGGATAGACGAGTCTACAGTGTGAGGATACTGGAGTGAGAGTGTAGGTGGTTGTTAGAAAATAAGAGTACTAAGCATGACCAATATGAGAAGTTACTTGGATGTCTACTTATTCATCAGTAACTTGCTCGATGCTATAGTAGTGTGACTAGTCTTTTGATCTATGGTGTCTCAGTTATTTATAATGGAATTGCTGTAATTTGACTATACATACATTGGTCTCCTAGCCATATAGATCCTTGCGGTATATGTTGACTGTAGTAGGTTCATTATAGGAATAGAGTATGCATCTATATGAAATCTATTATCCTTGATAGAAATGAAAGTTAGTCCTATTGATTTATCAAATTGAGTTCAGAAGACCTTAGCCAGGATAGTGTGAATAGTGAAAAGAGTTTTCATAGTTTTCACATCAAGAACTCAAGTTGAATAAATTTGATATATGATAGACGATGAGATTCGATGAAAAATTTCATAATCTCCATCTTATCGGAACTCACAATAGAATGACTAAATCACATGATAACTACATGTAGAGGTTCATTTATTCCATTCTACTAGAATGCCAGTACATGCCACTAGACATTACTGATGGATTGTGAGACTCATGAAAATTATTTTGATCGTTAATAATTCTCATTAGGTAAGTTGAAATTATTTTAATCTATTGAAAAAATTTCAATGATATTATTGATGGAGATCATAATATTTCTTACTATCAGATAGAATAGAGATCATAATTTTTTTATTACTAGACATAATAGAACCTTTGGGGTCACCAAGGACTTCTAAGAGGTGTGGTGGCCTAGCCTGAGGCACAAAGTTCTCTTAGGACTTTCTCCAGGTTCTTCAACCAATATGGATTTACTATTATTTGAGACTTGGTGCCTTCTATCTTCAGAGGTGAGATAGTCAAGACTTTCAGGCATGGTGACCCGACCTGGGGCATGTTAGCTCACCCAGGGTTTCCAAGAGATGCGGTAGCTTGGCTTGGGTTAGCAACTCATTTAGGATTTTCTCGAGGTTCTCCAGTCGATGTGGGCTTACTCTTATCCGAGGCTAGAAGCCTTCTATTTTAAGAAGTGAGATAGTCGAGACTTTCAGGTGTGGTGACCCAGCTTGGGGCATGTTAGTTCACCCATGACTTTTAAGAGGCACAGTGGTCTGGCATGATGCGCAAAGTTCTCTTAGGACTTTCTTAAGGTTCTTTAGCTAACGTGGACTTACTCTTATCTGAGGCTCGAAGCCTTCTACCTTTAAAGGTGAGACAATTGAGATTTTTGGACATGGTGATCTAGTCTGAGGCATGTTATCTCATCCAGGACCTCCAAGAGGTGTGGTGGCCTAGCCTAGCTTGAGGCATTGCTTCTCTGGATTGCTCCACTCGATAATATTTCTTTTAACATAGAAAAATTGGAGATTTATTATAGAGTCTGCTTTTATAAGATGTACCTTGTTGATAGTAAGGTCAAAGATTAGCAAAATTCTAGATTTGGGGTAGAGGTGTCCCATTCAGCTACTCCAGGCAATAGGTTCTGATGCATATTGCCTTGATAATATGATATAGTCCTTCCCAATTAGACAAGGGCTTTCCTTGTTTAGTGGGTCGGTTGACTTCAGCTCTCTTAAGTACTTGGTCTTTGGGTTGAAAATGCTTCTCCTTCACTCTAGAGTTGTAATAATACATAACGTATTGGCGATATGCTGCCACTCGAACCGAGCCTTCTCCCAAACTTCTTCTAGAAGATCTAGGTTCACCCATAAATCTTTTGAGTTTCTTTGTGTCAAAGATCTCTATTCGATGTGAGGGTAGGCCTATCTCCATTGAGATGATTGATTCAATTCTAAAAGCGAGGTTGAATGGTGTTGCCCATCGGAAGTCGATGCATAGTGTGGTAGGCCTAAAGAAGCCGAGTCTTCAAGCCTTGAAAGATAGTCCAGTTAGTCATTTCAGCCTCTCCATTTGTTTGGGGGTGCCTGATAGAGGTGAAGTGGTGGTTAATATGGAGGTCTTGATAGAACTCATGGAAGGAAGCATTGTCGAACTGTCAGCCATTGTAGGTATGATGATGTGATGCAAGCCAAAGTGACAGATGATGCTTTTCCAAGAAAAGTCATGGGCGTTCTTCTCAGTGATATGGATGAGTGGCTCGACTTCGATTCACTTGATGAAGTAGTCGATCGCCATTATAGAAAACTTTCTCTATCCGATGGCATGCAGGAAAGGGTCGAGAAAGTCCATCTCCTACTGAGTGAATGGCCAAGGAGAGCTGATTGAAGAGAGGAGGGCCGATGGTAGAGCTTGAATGCTTGAGTGTCATTGGCATTGGTGCAGCACTTCACCAACTTGGTGGCATCTTCATGGATACTTGGCCAGTAGTATCCTTGCTGTAGGACCTTATAGGCTAAGGCCTTGCACCTGAAGTGATCGCCACAAATACCTTTGTAGACCTCTTGTAGGGTGTGTTTTGCTTCGGAGGGTCGAAGACAGAGAAGGAGGGGCATGAGCAGGATCGCTTGTAGGGTTTTTCCTTGAGCATCATGTACCATGTAGGCTTAACTCAAATCCTTGGGTTTCGGCTTGATCTTCTGGCAGCGACCCCTCTTACAGGTATCTGATCAATGGGTCCATCCAACTGAGCTCATGGTCTACCTACATCATTTGGATTGGCTTATTCTCGATGCTATGTTTTTGGAGGGTCTCCAAGTAGGCTAGCTTCTGGGTACTGGTGCACTCTAAAGTTGCCAGTTTTGATAGTAGATCGCTTGGGTGTTTTTTATCCGATGTATCTATAAAATTTTGAATTTGTTGAAGGGATGATTTCTCATATATTTCAAAGATATTTTTTTTATAGAGGGTGCCTTAGCCTCATATTCTCCACAAACTTGGTTGATCGTTAGTTGGCAGTCATTGAAGGATTGGAGGTGCGAGACTTCAAGCTCCCAAACGAGTCTTAATCTAGCTAAGAGTGCTTTATACTCTACTTCATTATTTAAGATTTTGAAGTCAAAATGGAGGGCTTGCTCCACCATGATGTCGTCGAGACTGGTGAGAATTAGCCTAGCCCTGGCATTCGTCGACTTGCAGCATCCATGGGACCATAAGTGCTGAGGTAGAGGAATCTAATGGGGGTTTGATTTCTGTAGAAAGTGTACACTCCATAAGAAAATCAGCCAAAAGATGGGCCTTGATGGATGGTCAAGGTCGATAATGAATGTCAAATTCTCCAAGCTCCATGACCTGCTTGGTCAGTCTCCCTAAAACATCGAGCCTCTGCATGATTTGTCTCAGGGGTTGATCAGTCAGTATGGTGATGGAGTGCATCTGAAAGTAGGATTGGAGCCTTCACATCAAGATCAGCAAGGCATAGATAATCTTCTCCATATGAGGTATATATGTTGAGAATTATATCCTAAAGCCAATAATCTAGGTTGTAGATGATTGCACTTCTGTATGTATATGAATTATAAAATGATAAATATTATTTGACAAGATTCATCATAAGGAATATATTTTTCTAAATGAACTCATATGTTATGATGAGTCCTTAGAGCTACTTTCAAAATGATAAAGGAGGATTTATCATGTGGTTCTTAAATTCTATTCGCAACCAAATGATACAATTATTACAAGGATGATAATTGTATCGAGTATAGGTCGTTGTGTGTCATATTAATTAGTTATCCTCTTAACCAAGGCTGTGGTGATACGGGTATAGCATATGAATAATTTGTAGGAGTACATTTTGCTAAGCATGACCACTTTCGAAGCACTCTACTGTCAAAGATTGCTCTGATGGGATATGGGTATATGTGTCCCTCTGACCTGAGGCTGTCTCGGTGACTTGCAAACAACTCACTGTGCTTTGGTACTAGACTATCCGAATTTCTAATTCAGTGACGGAAGATTTTTGGATACAGTCAAGTACTTATGAAGTCTGAGTGCGAGTCAAGATAGGATTGATCACTCCAAGTAAAATTAGAGATGATACATCACTGTATTTCAATTCCGCAAAATTTTGATCAAAGTAGTCCTAATGAGGAGTCACAGGATTTTTGAGATTGAGATATAATGTGGACCACTCATCCTAGATTGACAGTTTAACCCAAAATTATTCTTGAGCATCGAGTGTCAAAGGGATGAATTATACGATAACTATATCCATATGGATTCTAGAGTATTGCTGGGCATGCATTCAGCCTATATGGATGTCAAAAATTATGGCTAGATAGTAACATTGATTAGTATAAAAATTATTTTTATGCTACTGATTTAGGTTTGAACCTATGGGGTCCTACACATAGAAGTACCATCTGATCAAATAGCTGATCAATGATTATGAATCGTTGAAGGGTTTAATTATCAATGTGATTGATGATTAATTTTTACAAAAATTATAATAAATTATTTACTAATGATTGATAAAATAAAAAATAATTAATTAACAATATGATTGTTAATGGGCTTAATTTGATTGAGCAATGGAGATTGGATCAAATCTAATTGAATTGGATTCAGTTAGGTTTGCTTTAGATTGATTAGATGCAGCCCTATTGAATGATAGGGCTTGTTTCAATTGATCTCAGAGATGCAAATTAAATTTTGATTGAATGAGATTCAATTTAGTTTTATATATATTTTGATTGATCAAATTCTATTAGATAATAGGCTTGATTGGATCAAGCCCTATTATCAAATGCTTCTCTGATATTCATTAAGATGAGAAGAATCAATCCCTGGATCAATGAAGTTTTAATCTAACAAATTTCTAATTGGATTGGGCCTAATTGATTTCATAATTGGACTAGAATCTAATTAGTTAGTTTGTTATAACTAATTTTTAAATTAGTTAGGATTGAGTCCAAAATTATTTAGAGTTTGATCAAGATTCATGAGACCTATTTGGAATAGGACTAAACCAACTAAACCCCATCTATTTAAGTGATCCTCCATGCCTCCACTTCTTTTCACCATAAGATATCTCACCCCAACTAAGGTCCCATGTTCTCCCTCCCTTCTATGAAAAAAGTGGGCGTCCCTCCTCTTCTTGTCGCCAAAAAGAAAGGAGGGGCGTCCAAGAGTTGGACGCACCATATCCCATGCATCTAGGCTTCCTTTCCAACCCCTTTTGAAGAGATTTTGTGAGACTTTGCTTCTGATTCTTAGGAGTCAATGAGAAGTTCTCTTACAAGTTTTATAGCAAAAAATTAGAGAAGAAAAGTTCTTCCCAACGAGAGAAAGAGAAGAAAGAAGAAGTTTCTTCTTTCTTGTGTGCAGCCTTAGAGAAGAAGGAGTTTTTCTCATAGATTTTTTTTTTAATTTTTTTAGGATTAAAATTAGATTGGATCTAATTTTTAACATATAGATTTAAAGAAAAATATTAAAAAAATTGGTTGGATGTTTGGGGCTTCCTAGAGTTCTAGATCAAGGAGAAAAAGAGAGAAGAGAGAAGAATGGTTCTTCTCTTGGGTCTCTCTTTTAGATTTTTCTAGAGCTTAAAATTTTATATAATTTTTAGTATGAAATTCAGATTAGATTTGATTTTATCATAAAAATTAGAGAAGAAAAGTTCTTCTTAAAAGTGTGAAAAGATGAGAGAAAGTTTTCTCTTGTGCGTGGGAGAATTAAAATAAATGGTTTTCTCTTGATCTCTATCGTAGAGATCTGATTCGTTGATCTTAGAAGAAAAAGAGAGAATCTTTTTATTCTTCATCTTCTTCATATTCTTCTTAGATCAGCCAAAGCATGGTGTCTTCACGAGCTAGCACTTTGGAGAGATCGATCAGCATATGGACTTCGTATGGATACCTGTAGAGGCCGGACACATGTGCATCTGTCGACCATTATGAAGAACCAACTATCATGAATTTCAGATACGGTGATCTGCTATCCATGCTCAGGTATGAAGTTTTGAAACTAATTTATATTTAAATATATCTAAATATAATTTAGATATGATCTAATTACATATAGATATGATCTATACTTGTTGAATTTTAGATTTTACATTTACATACATGTATATTAGTTCATGTAATGGTTTCTATATGATAGTTTTAGATTTGATTTATGCATGCATTGTAGATTAAATTGTTTAATCTATATATATGTTTCACTATAAAAATTTTAAAAAATTTAAAAATGCATACACAAAACCACCACGCTTCCTTCAACTGGTATCAGAGTGAAGGTTCATTATGACATGAACATATATGCATGTAGAGTTGAAATCTAGATTTACAATGCATGAGATATGCTATGATCTGATTTTAGATATAATCTAATATAAAAATTAGATCTGATATAATTTAGATTTGATCTAAATTTTTATGTGTATGATATATGAGTAGATTAGATGATTCGATTAGTAAATACTTGGATTGAGTTGATCACTAAGCCATTTGGTCATAAGAGCAGAAATGGTTTAAAAGCCCTCTCTTCCTATTTGATAAGGTGCTCTTATGATGTGTAGGGGTGCCATGTGATTTAATCTCATGAAGAAGAAAGCAAGAGGAAAAACTTACTTTTCTGCAAAATCCTAAATGTTGAAATCCTAAGAATTTTTGTATGTGATACAAACTTGAGATGTATGAAAAGTAGAACATCTAATCTGTATGATTAAAATTATTTTAATCACAAAAAATAAAATTTAAAATCATAAAATATTTAGATATGATCCAAAATTTGTTATGATTAATTTTATTTCAGTTTATACTAGAATTTTCAGATCTGAAACTGTGTGATACTTGCTGGCATGTTAACTGAGCCAACTAGTTTTGAACTGTGTCGATGTAGTCTCCTGATTTAATCGATTCAGTGCTGACTGATCCAATCAGTTATCTCAGGCCGAACAATAATGGTTACTATTCATGATCAGTTAGTCGATCAAGTATCAAACTTAGTCGACCTATTGAAGTGAGCCAACTCAATTCAAGGATGAGCCGATCTAATTTTTAGAATGAAAAATTTTGCATAAAATTGATGTAAAATTATTTTATAAAATTAAAATAATTTTTATTAATAACCTTAACCAATTTAATGCTATACTTAATTAAGAATTAAGAAATATATTTTAGATCTAAAATTATGATTAAAGATCTAATGACATTGCATAAAACATGGGGCATGGGTTAGTTCAAATCAGATCTTTTTAATTGGGTTAGATCTAAAGTTAAAAATCAAAGACTTAATGGACTTAAATGGATAGTTGATCAAATCTAATCAATAATTGATTTAGATTAGATCAAGGATACTCTAGATTAAATACAATAGTTGTAGTTGGTCAAGTCTATATCTTTGATTAAACCAAATAGATCTTGATTGAGGCTCAAAGGTTGAACCTGAGTTGTTAGGCTGATTAGATCACTAAGTGACTCAAGTTGACCCATATCGTTAAGGTTAATCAGTATGATTGATTGAGGTGCCTTGGACCAACTTGTCTCTAGTCCTTCTCATGAGTTGGTGAAGTCAGTGGGAGGATTTACGATGTGTCGGTTGGACCCGCTAGACACTAATCCTTTACATAACTTGGTGAAGTCAATGGAAAGATTTATGATCTGTAGATCGACTGATGTCTTACTAAATAAATTAACTAATCTTCTAAATTATTAGGTCCATAAAATGAACTAGTTATGGAGATAACTAGATCATAGCCTCCATTAAATACATGATAATGAGTCTAATATTTCAAATAGGCATTGGAGGTGCCACACGCCTGGTGTCTATTATGTATTGAAATAATCATCCAGCATATGACCATCTTGTTGTATCATCAGATCAATGCTCAGGTTGATCGAGCCACACTCAGGCCTGAACATTCATTTGTTGGATGCACTTGATGTTGTCATGTTAATGGTTAGATCTAATCAGGATTTTTAGTGGAGGTGCCACAGCCTGCTGAAGAGATACCTGGGCAAAATCTGATTGCTAGAAATTATTTGGAGAAATAATTAGTTTTGAACCTACCCATGGATGCACTAGGGTTGGTCGAGCGACACTCAGGCCTGAATGTAGTCTGTGTGGATTCTAGTACCCGCTAAAAAAATTAAAATAATTTCTCGGATTGGAGATAGAGGCTATCAATTAGTATAAAATAGTGGAAGAACTTTAAACTAAAGTCCAAGTCTTTAGGTTTAAAATAGTTCATATACTAATAGGTCAATTATTTTTTTTTCAAAAATGGCTAGAATATTATCGCTCTGTTCACTGATAGACAGTGACAACGTTATCGGACTTAACTTCGATAGCCAGTAAGGCTAGACTGCTTCTTTTAGGTTAGGCACCCGCGAAGTTGAATATAGTTTTTGAGTGAATTGATCAAGAAGTCTGAGGCTAACCCAAACAGGCTTAAAAGAGAAATCAGCAAATGGTTGCTGGTCAAGATAGTTATATGATAACTCCTTAAAATTTTTCTATTGGTAAAATTACTACCTAGGTATAGGATACTGACAGTATAAGTTATGTTTGCAAATAGTTGCAAAAGACTTCAGATAGTAGAAGGTTTGTAAACGGTAAGAGACTTCTGAATGTAAGAGATGGAAGTCTGTTCTAGTCTTAACAATAGAAATCATCAAGCTTGTTTTCAATCCTGAAGATGTCATTTTAAGTATTATCACTATTGTCCAATCTTATTGATGGTGTCAATAAGAATGATTATTGTGATATTATTATGAATGATACTGCAATAATGAGTGGACAATTAAAATTGATATAAACTCAATATCATAGCCTGTTAGTGTAAAGTACATATCTAACTAGCACCCTAGATTAGATAATATCACTGAAGCCTACCTTTAGCATAGTTGACTTAGCCATCTTTTATTGGAAAGGGTGAACAAGCCAGTGATTTTTGAGTTTGATACATATTGATATATTTGCACTCATGAACATAAGTGCCAGAAGAGGGCTTACTACTTCGTTAAAATCTCTGATGATCTATTTTGGCATGGGTGCATCTTGCTTATGAAGCATAAATCCAAATCGATTGAAATGTTCAAATGATTCTGTAATGAGATAGAAAAATAAACTGCAAAGAGTATTATAACTTATCAGATAGACTGATGAAGTGAATACCTTTATAGTAAATTTTTGACATGTCTTGAAGAGAATTGGATTCTCTATCAATGGACCTCTCCTAGAATATCACTATTTAAAAGGATATTTAAAAGAGGAATTGAACTATGTTAGACATAGTTCAGTCCATTGTGGGTTTGCTGGTCTACCTGAGGTTATGTTTAGAGACTACTTGATATGTGCTCGAGAACATTTTGAGCAAATCAATCATCAAAACTCCATATGAGATACAGACTTGGATAATTTGATACTCTTTTACCTTAGGGTTTGGGGTGTCGAACTTATGGGAATATTCACAAACCGACTAGCTTGGATAATCTGGAAGAAGAACTCTTTCTTCTTCAAGGCTGCGTGTAAGAAAGAAGACCCATCTTCTTTCTTATCTTTCTCTCATTGGGAAGAACTTTTTTTCTCCAATTTTTTGCTGTATAACCAGCAGAGAAGCCTCTTTTTGATATCCAAAATTCAACAACAAAAGATCTAAAAAATGTACAAAGATGGGAAGGAGAGGAGGGGTTGGCGTGTGGATATTGGGGCATCCAACTCTTGGACGCCCCCTTCTTGTTTTGGGTGACTTGGAGAAGGGAGGGATGCCTCTTTTTTTTTTTTTTTTTTACAAAAAGAAGAAAGGGGGCACTGCACTTGGGGCAAAGAAATCTCATGTTAAGAGGAAGTGGCATGAGGAATTAATTATCACATGGGGTGGCTTGGTTTGGGTTTAGTCCTATTCCAAATAAGATTCAAGATCTTGGTTAAATTCTAACTAATTTTTGGACCCAATCCTAACTAACTTAGGAATTAGTTATAACCAACTAACTAATTGGGTCCTAACCCAATTATTAGGCTCCAACTTAATTTGTAATTAGTTAGATTAAAATCCCATTGATCTAGGGAATGATTCTTGATTGCGATAGAGAAGCTATTTGATAATAGGGCTTGATCCAATCAAGTCTATTATCAAATGGCATTTGATCAAATCAAAGCCTATTATCCAATAGGATTAGATCCAATCTAAGCCTATATAAAAATAATTTCACATTTATGCATCTCTAAGATCAATTGAAATAAGCTCTATTATTCAATAAGGCTGCATCCAATTAATCCAAAGTCAATCTAATTGAATTCAATACAATTGATCTAATCCAATCCTTATGGCTCAATCAAATTGAGCAATTAATAATCATATTGTTAATTAATTATTCTTCTAATTTACTAACCATTAGTAAATAATTTATTATAATATTTATATAGAATTAATCATTAATCAAATTGATAATTAAATCCTTCAACGATCTATAATCGTCGATCAGTCATTTGATCAGACAGATACTTCTATGTGTGTGACCTCATAGATTCGAACCTAAATCGATAGCACAAGAATAATTCTTGTACTAATTGATATAACCATCTAGCAATGAGACTCGACGTCTGGATAGGTCGAGTGTATGCCTAGTAACACTCTAGAATTCATGTGGATATAGTTACTGTATAATTCATCCCTTTGACTCTTGATGCTCAAGGACGACTAAGGATAAACTGTCAACCCAAGAAGAGTGGTCTACACTGTGTCTGAACCTTAAAAATTCTGTGACTACTCACTAGGATTAGTTTGGCCAAAGTTTTGCTGAATTGAAACACAATGATATATCATCTCCAATTTTACTTGGAGTGATCAATCCCATCTTGACTCGCACTCAGACTTCATAAGTACTTGACTATCTCCAGAAATCTTCCATCATCAAATTAAAAATTTGGATAGTTCGACACTAAAGCACAGTGAGTTATTTGCAAGTCACCGAGATAGCCTCACGTTCGAGGGACACATATACCCATATCCCATTAGAGCAACCCTTGATAGCAGAGTGCTCTGGAAGTGATCATGCTCAGTGAAATATACTCCTACATATCACCCGTATGCTATATCCGTGTCACCACATATCTTGGTTATGAGGACAACCAACTAATATGGCATACAATGACCTATACTTGATACAATTATCATGCTTGTGACAATTGTATCATTTGATCGCAAGTAGGATTTAAGAACTATATAATAAATCCTCCTTTATCATTTTGAAAGTAGTTCTAAGGACTTTATCATAATATATGAGTTCTATTTTAGAAGATATATTCTTTATGATAAATCTGTCAGATAATATTTATCATTTTATAATTCATATACTTATATGGAGCACAATCATCTATAACCTCGATGATTGGCTTTAGAACATATTTTTCAACAACTCTCATTTGGACTAAAGTCAATCAGATTGGTATCAAATACTCATTTTCTATTTTAGATCATCGAACTTATTAGCTCCGATTGCTCTAGTTAATGGGTCGATCAAGTTCTCCTTTTAGTCAATCTTCCTAAGGTCGACTTTATTTCGATCTTATCGAACAAGTTGATTGCAATATAGAAAATATTTGATTCTTAGATGGAACATCAATTCTTCAGCTTGAGCTATGGCTCCAGTACTGCTGTCAATATAGAAAGACTGGACCATCAATGGAGAGTGCCACTCCATACTCATTGATAAACTTTCATAACCAAACAACTTTTTTACCAGCATCAAATACTGCAAAGAACTCTGTATCGCAAATAAAATTGGCTACTAACTATTGTATGGAATTTTTTTAGCATGTCGCTCATCTTTTTAGGATGAAAATATAATCTGACACAACTTTATCAGTCCCATTCGATTAAAAATTGAAATCAATATTTCACAGATTTTAAGTCAGATTTTTCATAAATAAGCCATTGGTCTTTAGTATTTTATAAATATTTAAGGATAGTTCTCATAACCTTCCAAATCTTTATGGAGAACAGAGATGACAATCAAGCTTTTATTCTCTATAATATAAGGATGTCATTTTTTATTAAGAGAATTTTATCCAAATAGCACAAAGAATGATTTTGCAGAACTATTAGCCATTTGTACATATAGGATTTTGCTTCATTCTTAATGAAGCCATATATTCAAAATATATATTCGAACTCTGAGAAGCTTGATTCAATCTGAATGGACTTGAGGATTGCCATAAGAAAATCATCTCGTCATAGTCATCACTATAATTTTGTTGAAATCCTTTGGCAATTAGATAGAATTAATAGATTTCTACCTTTCCATCTGTGCCTTTTATCCATCTAAAATTCACTTACACCTTATGGATCTTACCCCTTCAAGTGAACCAATGAATATCCATACATCATTGATCTTTATGGATTTTATTTCAAATTTAATGGCTCCAAGCAACTTCTCAATGTTAGATCCCTATATTGCATCCATATGGAAGATCAAATCTCCATCTTAAATTTAGAAACTGAAGTATCTATTTGACTGATACGGTACTCTACTATATCTATTCAAGGATGCCTTTACATCGAGTTTCAAATTTGATCTAATCAATTCTGATTCTGTTGGTTTGTGTCAGAGTTGGTTCTTCTACCTATCAAGCTTCACCAAGTTTGCTCTTAACAGTATCAGTTCCTTCGTCAAGAAACTTTTTTTCCAAAAGAAATACCTTAAGATTCATGAACATCTCATGTCCATTAGGAAGGTAGAAGAAATACCCTTAAATAATATTGATCAGACCAAGATCCAAGCTAATCGATTTGTGAACATTTCACATAATTTTGACACCCCAAATCCTAAGGTAAGAGAGTATCAAATTACCCAAGTCCATATCTCATATGGAGTTTTGGTGATCGATTTGCTTGAAACATTCTCGAGCACATATCAAGTAGTCTCTAAAACATGACCTCAAGTAGACCAGCAAACCACATGTGGACCAACCATATCTAATAAGATTCAATTTTCTTTTCAGACATTTTTTAAATAGTGATATCTCAGGAGAGGTCCATTATGAGAAAATTTAATTTTCTCCAAGATATGTCAAAACTTACTATAAAGTTATTCACTTCATCAGTCAAATCGATAAATTCTAATACTTTTTGTAGTTTGTTTTCTTACCTCATTATAGAATTATTTGAATATTTCAATTGATTTGGATTTATACTTCATAAGTAAGACACACCCATACCAAGATAGGTCGTTAGAGATTTAACGAAGTAGTAAAGCCCTCTTTTGGCACTAATATTCATGAGTATAAATGCATCAATATGTACTAAACTCAGAACATCACTGGCTCATTCACCTTTTCAATAAATGGTGACTAAGTCAACTATACCAAAAGTAGGCTTTAGTGACATTATCTAATCTAGGGTGCTAGTCAGATGTGTACACTACACTAACAGGATATGGTACTGAGTTTATGTCATTTTCAATTGTCTACTCATTATTGTAGTATCATTCACAATAATATTACAATAATCATACTTATTGACACCATCAATAAGATTGGACAAAATGACAATCACTTAAAATAACATCTTTAGGATTGAAAATAAGTTTGATGATTTCTAATGTTAAGACTGAAACAGACTTTCATGTTTTGCATTCAGGAGTCTCTTACCATTTTCAAACTTTCTACTATCCTGAAGTCTTTTGCAACTATTTGAAAATATGACTTATACTGTCAGTATCCTATACCCCGATAGTAGGATTATCAATAGAGATATTTTAAAGAATTATCATATAACTATCTTGATCAGCAATCATTTGCTGGTTTTCTTTTAAGCCTGTTTGGGTTAGCCTGAGATTTCTTGATTAATTTGCTCAAAAACTATATTCAACTTCTGATATTGGCTATTAAAATTAGGTCTGATAATATTTTCACTATCTAGCAGTGAAGAGAGCGATTATTTTTCAACTATTTCTAAAAAAAAAATAATTAACCTATTAGTATATGAATTATTTTAAGCCTAAAGATTTGGATTTTAGTCTAAAGTTCTTCCACTATTTTATACGAATTGGTAGTCTCTACCTCCAATTCGAAGAATTACTTTAATTTCTTAGCGGGTGCTAGAATCCACATAGATGCATTCAGCCTGAGTGTGGCTTGATCAACCTAGTACATCCATGGGTAGGTTCATAACCAATTGTTTCTCCAAATAATTTCTAGCAATCAGATTTTGCCCCAACATCTCTTAGCAAGCGTGTGGTGCCTCTACTAAAAATTTGGTTAAGTCCAACCATTAATATGACAACATCAAGTGTATCCAACAAAATAGATGTACAGACCCGAGTGTGGCTCAGCCAATCTGAGCATTAATTTGAAGGTACAACAAGATGGTCATATAATAGATGATAATTTCAATACATATAGACACCAGGCGTGTGGCACCTCCAATGCCTATTTGGAATATTGGACTCATTATCACACACCTTAATGAGAGGCTATGATCTAGTTATCCTCATAACTAGCTCATTTTATGGACCTAATAATTTAGAAAATTTGATTAATATACTTTAGAGGACATTAGTCGACCTACAAGTCATAATCCTCTCACTGACTTCATTAAGTCATGAAAAAGACTAGTGACTAGTGGGTCCAACCGGCATGTCGTAGATCCTCCCACTGACTTTATCAAGTCATGAAAAGGATAATAGATAAGTCGGATCAGGGTACCTAAATTAGTCATACTGATTAACCTTAACGACATGGGTCAACTCGAGTCACATAGCGATTAATCAGCCTAATGACTCAGGCTCAACCTTTGAGCCTGAATCAAGATCCATTTCATTTGATCAAAGATATGGACTCGATCAACTACAACTATTATTTTTGATCTAGAGTATCCTTGATCTAATCTAAATCAACTATTGTTAGATTGGATCAACTACTCTTTTTAGTCTATTAAGTCTTTGATTCTAACCTTAGGTCTAAACCAATTAAAAGGACCTGATTTGAGCTAACCCATGCTCCATATTTTATGTAATGTCATTAGATCTTTAATCACAATTCTAGATCTAAAATATATTTTTTAATTCTTAATTAAGTATAGCATCAACATGGGTTAAGGTTATGAAATAATTTTTTATGTAAATTTTTTACATTAAATCATAAAATCTTTTAGATCAAACCTAAATTTTCATGATTTTCAATCAAAGCAATTTTGATGAATCAAGATTAGATGTAACTAGTTTCTTCACAACTTGTATCACATACAACAGCACCTAGGGTTTTCAGATCTAGGCTTTTGCAAGAAAGTAAGTTTTCTCTTTTTGTTTTCTTCTTCATGGGACCTCACAGTGGCACCCCTACACGTCATGAAGAGCACTCCATTGAATGAAAAGAGAAGGTCATGTAACCCTACTTACTCTTATGACCGGATGGCCTGATGATTACCCAATCCAAGTACTTTGCTACTCAGAACATCTAATCTTATTCACATATCATATATGCAAAAATTTAGATCAAATCTGAATTATATTAGATCTGGTTTTATATTAGATCATATCTAAAATTAGATCATAATACATCTCATGCATTGCTAAATCTAGATTTTAACTCTACATGCATATATGTTCATGTCATAATGAACCTGGCTCTGATACCAATTGAAGGAAAGCGTGGTGGGTGATATGCATGTATTTTTAAAAATTTTATAGTAATATACATAGATTAAATAATTAAATCTATAATGCATGCATAGATCAAATCTAAATCACCATACAGGATCTATGACATGAACTAATATGCATGTATACACATCTGAAATCTAAAATTAGCAAGTATAGGACATATCTAATCTATATTTAGATCATATCTAAATATTAATTGAATACAAAACTTCATACCTGAGCATGGTAGAAGATCACCGTATTCAAATCCATGGTAGATGGTTCTTCATGATGCTTAGCAGCCGCACATGCATCCGGCCTCTATAGATATCCACACGAAGTCCTCATGCTGATCAATCTCTCTGGGAGTGCTAGCTCGCGAAGACACCATCCATTGGCTGATTTGAGAGGAACATGATGAAAATAAAGAATAAGGAGACCTCTCCTTTTCTTTCTGGATTCATGCATCTAATCTCTATAATAGAGATCAAGAGAAGAAACTTTTCTTCTCAATTTCCTATGCATAAGAGAGAATCTCTCTCTCTTCCTTGCACATCCTCTAGAAAAAATTTTTTCTTGATTTTCTATGAAAAAATCAGATCTAATCTAATTTTCATACTGGAAATATATGAAATCTTGAGATCTAGAAAAATCCAAAAGAGGGATCCAAGAGAAGAACCATTCTTCTCTCTTCTTCTCCTTTTCTTCTTGATCTGGAACTCTAGAGATCCCCAAATGTCCAATTAAATTTTTTTGATATTTTTTCTTAAAATTTTTATGTTAAAAATTAGATTAATCTAATTTTTATCTTAAAAAAAAATTAAAAAAAAAATCTGAAAGAAGAACTTCTTCTTCATTGATTTAGAACTTCAAGAAGTCCCAAACCCAAATCAGATTTTTTCTATATTTTTTTTCAAGATAAAAATTAGAATAGATCTAATTTTTAACATGTAGATTTAGAGAAAAATATCAAAAAAAATTAAAAGAAGAACTCTTTCTTCTTCAAGACTATGTGCAAGAAAGAAGACCCATCTTCTTCCTTGTCTTTCTCTCATTGGGAAGAACTTTTTTTCTCCAATTTTTTGCTGTATAACCAATAGAGAAATCTCTTTTTGATGCCCAAAAATCAAAAATAAAAGATCTAAAAAATATATCAAGATGGGAAGGAGAGGAGGGGTTGGCGTGTGGATATTGGGGCGTCCAACTCTTGGACGCCCCCTCCTTGTTTTGGATGACTTGGAGAAGGGAGGGATGTCTCCTTTTTTTTTTCATGAAAAGAAGAAAGGGGGAACTCCACTTGGGGAAAAGCTATCTCACGTTAGAGGAAGTGGCATGAGGAATTAATTATCACATGGGGTGGCTTGGTTTGGGTTTAGTCCAATTCCAAATAGGATTCAAGATCTTGGTCAAATTCTAACTAATTCTTGACCTAATCTTAACTAACCTAGGAATTAGTTATAAGCAACTAACAAATTAGATCCTTGCCCAATTATTAGGCTCAAACTTAATTTATAATTAGTTAGATTAAAACTCCATTGATCCAGAGAATGATTCTTGATTGCGATAGAGAAGCTATGTGATAATAAAGCTTCATCCAATCAAGCCTATTATCAAATGATATTTGATCAAATCAAAGCCTATTATCTAATAAGATTAGATCTAATTCAAGCCTATATAAAAATAATTTCATATTTATGCATCCCTAAGATCAATTGGAATAAACCCTATTATTCATAGGACTGCATCCAATTAATCCAAAGCCAATCTAATTGAATCCAATACAATTAGATCTAATTCAATCTTCATAGCTCAATCAAATTGAGTCAATTAATAATCATATTATTAATTAATTATTTTTTAATTTACTAATCATTAATAAATAATTTATTATAATCTTTGCATAGATTAATCATTAATCAAATTGATAATTAAATTCTTTAACGATTCATAATCGTCGATCAGTCATTTGATCAGACAGATACTTCTATGTGTATGATCCCATACATTCAAACCTAAGCCAATAGTACAAGAATAATTCTTGTACTAATCGATATAACCATCTAGCAATGAGATCGATATCCAGATAGGCTGAGTGTATGCCTAGCAATACTCTAAATCCTATGTGGATATAGTTACTGTATAATTCATCCCTTTGACTCTTGATGCTCAAGGACGACTAAGGATAAATGTCAACCCAAGAAGAGTGGTCCACACTGTGTCTCAACCTTAAAATCCTATGACTACTCACTAGGATTACATTGATCAAAATTTTACTGAATTGAAACATAATGATGCATCATTTTCAATTTTACTTGGAGCGGTCAATCCCATCTTGACTTACACTCAGACTTCACAAGTACTTGACTATACCTAAAAACCTTCCATCATCGAATTAAAAATTCAGATAGTCTGGCATCAAAGCACAATGAGTTACTTGTAAGTCACCAAGACAGCTTCAGGTCCGAGGGACACATATACCCATATCCCATCAGAGCAACCCTTGACAGTAGAGTGCTTCGAAAGTGACACGCTTAGTGAAATATACTCCTACATATCACCCGTATGCTATACCCATGTCACCACACATTTTGTTTAAGAGGACAACCAACTAATATGGCATACAACGATCTATACTCGATATAATTATCGTCTTTGTGACAATTGTGTCATTTTGTCGCAAGTAGAATTTAAGAACCACATGATAAATCCTCCTTTATCATTTTGGAAGTAGTTCTAAGGACTTCATCATAACATATGAGTTCTATTTTAGAAGATATATTTCTTATGATGAATCTGTCAAATAACATTTATCATTTTATAATTCATATACTTACATGATGCACAATCATCTATAACCTCGATGATTGGCTTTAGGACATATTTTTCAGCAGGATCTTGATTTGATAAATATTATTTTAAAAATATTTCTTCTACCTTCCTGATGGACATAAGATGTTTATGAATCTTAAGGCATTCTTTTTAGAAAAAAGTTTCTTGGTGAAGGAACTGATACCGTTAAGAGCAAGCTTGATGAAGCTTGATAGGTAGAAGAACCGACTCTGACACAAACCAATAGAACCAGAGTTGATTAGATCAATTTCGAAGCTTGATGTAAAGGCATCCTTGAGTAGATACAGTTAAAGTATCGTGTCAGCCAAGCAGATACTTCAGTTTCTAGGTTTCGGGATGGGGATTTGATCTCCCATAGGATACTGTACAGAGATCTAACTTTGAGAAGTGGCTTGGAATCATTAAATCTGAAATGAAGTCTATGAATCGATGATGTATGGATATTCGTTGATTCACCTGAAGGGATAAGACCCATAGGGCGTGAGTGGATTTTAGATGGATAAGAGGTGCAGATGGAAAGGTGCAGACCTATTAATTCTGTTCGATTGCCAAAAGATTTTATCAAAGTTATAGTGTTGACTATGATGAGATATTTTTCTTATGGCAATCCTCAAATCTATTCAGATTGAATTAAACTTCTCCAAGTTAGAATATACGTTTTGAACGTATGACTTCATTGAGAAAGAAGTAGAATCTTATATGTACAAATGGGCTAATAATTCTGAAAAAGTATTCTTTGTGTTGTTTGAATGAAATTCTCTTAATCAAAAATAACATCCCTACATTACAGGGAATAAAAGTTTGATTGTCATCTCTGTTCTCCATAAAGGTTTGGAAGGTTATGACAACCATCCTTAAGTATTTATGAAATACTGAGGACCAATGACTCATTTATGGAGAATATAACTTAAAATCTATAAAATATTGATTCTAGTTTCTAGTCAGATCAAAATGACAAAGTTATACTAGGTTATATTTTTATCCTAAAAAGAGGAGCGATATACTGGAAAGGTTCCATACAGTATTTAGTAATCAGTTTTATTTGCGATATGGAGTTCTTTGTGGCATTTAATGCTGATAAAGAAGTTGTTTTGTTATGAAAGTTTATTAGCGAGCTTGGAGAGGCATCCTCTGTTGATGGTCTGATCCTTCTGTATTATCTGCAGTACTGGAGCCAAAGCTCAAGCTTAAGAATTAATGTTCCATCTGAGAATCAAATACTTTCTATATTGTAATCATCTTATTCGATAAGATCGAAATAAAATCAACCTTAGAAAGATCGATCAAAAAGGAGAACTTGACCGACACATTGACTAGAGCAATCAGATCTAAAGAGTTCGATAATCACAAATGGAAGATGGATATTTGATACCAATCTAATTAGCTTTAGTCCAAGTGGAAGTTGTTGGAAATTATGTCCTAAAGTCAATCATCTAGGTTGTAGATGATTGCACTCTATGTATGTATATGAATTATAAAATGATAAATATTATCTGGTAAGATTCATCATAAAGAATATATCTTCCTAAATAGAACTCATATATTATGATGAAGTCCTTAGAGCTACTTCCAAAATGATAAAAGAGGATTTATCATATGGTTTTTAGATCCTACTCGCAATCGAACGATACAATTATTACAAGGACGATAATTGTATCAAGTATAAGTCATTGTGTGCCATATTAGTTGGTTGTCCTCTTAACCAAGGTATATAGTGACACGGATATGGCATATGGGTGATTTGTAGGAGTATATTTCACTGAGCGTGATCACTTTCAAAGCACTCTACAGTCAAGGACTGCTCTGATGGGATATGGGTATATATGTTCCTCTGACCTGAGGCTACCTCGGTGGCTTGCAAACAACTCACTATGCTTTGATGCCGGACTATCTGAATTTTTAATTTAGTAATGAAAGATTTTTAGGTACAGTCAAGTACTTGTGAAGTCTGAGTACGAGTCAAGATGGGATTGATCGCTCCAAGTAAAATTGGAGATAATGCATCACTATATTTTAATTCAGCAAAACTTTGGCCAAAGTAGTTTTAGTCAGAAGTCATAGAATTTTTGAGGTGGAGACATAATATGGACCACTCATCCTAGGTTGACAGTTTAATCTAAAGTTGTCCTTGAGCATCGAGTGTCAAAGGGATGAATTATATGGTAACTATATCCATATGGGTTCTGAAGTGTTGCTGGACGTACATTCGATCTATCCAGATGTCAGAAATTATTGCTAGATGGTAACATCGATTAGTACAAAAATTATTTTTATGCTATCGACATAGGTTCGACCTATGAGGTCACATATATGAAGTACCGTCTGATCAAATGGCTGATCAATGATTATAAATCATTGAAGGGTTTAATTATCAATGTGATTGATGATTAATCTTTTATAAAGGTTGCAATAAATTATTTACTAATAGTTGGTAAATTAAAAAAATAATTAATTAATAATATAATTATTAATTGACTCAATTTGATTGAGCAATGGGGATTGGATCAAATCTAATTGAATTGGATTCAGTTAGATTTGCTTTAGATTGATTGGATGCAATTCTATTAAATGACAAGGCTTGTTCCAATTGATCTTAGAGATGTAAATCAAATTCTAAGTTGAATGAGATTCAATTTAGTTTTATATATATTTTTATTGGTCAAACTCTATTAGATAATTGGCTTGATTAGATCAAGTTCTATTATCAAATGCTTCCCTGATATCCATTAAGATGAGAAGAATTAATCCCTAAATCAATAGAATTTTGATCTAACTAATTCTCTAATTGGATTGGGGCCTAATTGATTTCATAATTGGACTAGAACCTAATTAATTAGTTTGTTATAACTAATTTCTAAATTAGTTAGGATTGGATCCATGAATTAGTTAGAGTTTGATCAAGATTCATGAGACCTATTTGGAATAGGACTAAACCAACTAAACCCTATCTATTTAAGTGATCCTTCATACCTCCACTCTTTTGCACCATGAGATATCTTGCCCCAACTAAGGTCCCACATTCTCCCTCCCTTTTGTGAAAAAAGGTGGGCATCCCTCCTCTTCTTGTCACCAGAAAGAAAGGATGGGCGTCCAAGAGTTGGATGCCTCATATCCCATGCATCTAGACTTCCTTCCCCACCCCTTTTGAAGGAATTTTGTGAGGCTTTTGCTGTTGATTCTTAGACATCAAAGAGAGGCTCTCTTGCTAGTTTTGCAGCAAAAAATTGAAAAAGACAAGTTCTTCCCAACAAGAGAAAGGGAAAGAAGAAGAAGGATCTTCTTTTTTATACGCAGTCTTGAAAAAGAAAGAGTTCTTCTCATAATTTTTTTTAAATTTTTTCTAGATTAAAAAATAAATTAGATTTAATTTTTAACATGAGAATTTAAAAAAATATATATCAAAAAAATTTGGTTGGGTGTTTCTAGATCAAGGAGAAAAAGGAAGAAGAAGAGAGAAGAACGGTTCTTCTCTTGGATCTCTCTTTTGGGTTCTTCTAGAGCTTAAGATTTCATATGATTTTCAGTATAAAAAATCAGATTAGATCTAATTTTTATCATAAAAAATTAGAGAAGAAAAATTCTTCTTAAAAGTATGAAAAGATGAGAGAAATGTTCTCTTTTGTGCATGGGAGAATTGAGAAGGAAGGATTCTTCTCTTGATCTCTATCGTAGAGATCTGATGCATTGATCCAAGAAGAAAAAAAGAGGATCTCTTTGTTCTTCATCTTCTTCATGTTCCTCTTACATCAGCCAAAGCATGGTGTCTTCACGAGCTAGCACTCTTGGAGAGATCGATTAGCATATGGGCTTCGTGTGGATACCTGTGGAGGCCGGACACATATGCGGCTGTCTAGCATCATGAATAACCAACTATCATGAATTTCAGATACGGTGATCTGCTACCTGTGCTCAGGTATGGAGTTTTGAAACTAATTCATATTTAGATATGATCTAAATATAATTTAGATATGATCTAATTACATATAGATATGATCTATACTTTTTGAATTTTAGATTTCAGATTTACATACATATATATTAGTTTATATCATGATTCCTGTATGGTAGTTTTAGATTTGATCTATGTATGCATTGTAGATTAAATTGTTTAATCTATATATATGTTTCACTGTAAAAATTTTAATAAATTTTAAAAATGCATGCACAAAACCACCATACTTTCCTTCAATCTAGTCACTGCATTTTTATGCACCCTGCTTGGGTACTAGACAGGTTTCTGCACTCTCTCCTCCTAGATGGGAATCGAGCTGATGGCTTTGGAAGAAACAGTGTGGTATAGATGTAGCATCTCCTTGATGGAAGGTTTGGTCAGGAGGGGGACCAAAACAAGGTACTTTTGAAGTTAATCGTGTTGAAAAAATACCTCGAGATTCGATCCATAATAAATCCAGAATAAGGTCCAAGACAAAAAATAAAATTGAACAAGTGGTATCAGATCTTGGTTACTGTGGACAAATGGTACCAAATGATCTAGGAAGAGGTAGTATTGATCGAGATTGGAGATGGAGAAGACAAGCACAATCAAGGTAGAGATCAATCGGTTCGATGGGAAGAGCAATTTTTCTTTATGATAAGTGAGGGTGAAGGACGTGCTCATCCAACATGGATTGATCGATGCTCTCTTGTACAAAAAGAAGTTGGACACCATGAAGGAGAAGTCTGGGAGTGGCTATAGATGCAGACGGTAAGTACCATCTACTTGTATCTAGTGGATGAGGTAGTGATTTATGTACTTGATGAGACTTTCCTAATGGTACTATGGTCGAAGCTTGAGGAGTTATACATGGCGAAGTCCCTCACTAACATTCTTTTATTTTAGAGGTAGTTCTACTAACTATGGATGAATAAGGGATAGAGCATGTAGGAGCATCTCAGCTACTTCCAAATGATTCTCACCAATCTTCTTAGTGTATGTGAGAAGGTTGAGGAGAAGACAGGACGTTGGTCTTGCTAGCATCGCTTTCTCTTCATATGAGTCATTGATGACTGCTCTTCTAGTAGGAAAGAGTATCATCAAGATGGATGAGGTCACCACAGTGATTCTCTAGAATGAGATTTTCAGAAGAGAGAACCCAGCTTCGAGCTCAAGCGGCGGTAGCTCAGCTTTGGTAGCTTCTGGAGGAGCAGGTGGCAACAGATGGAGTGGTAGAGGATCGCGAGGAGGACGATCCACATTCAAGATGAGAGATCCAGCAAGATCAGATGCTACCAATGTGATGAGTTGGGGCATCATGTTAGACATTGCCCACAACTCAAGGATCAGACGAGGGCTACTATGGTGATAGCCTGTAGCGAGTCAAAAAATGATATCCTATTGATATCTGATGATGTATCTACTTCTTTTCAGTAATAAATTTTAGATTTTACATGCACCAATTGTATATATTGCAGAGAGGAGGTATTTAATTTCTTGGAGAGTAGTGACGGTACTATTCATCTATTGGATGGATCGAGCTGTATGATTAGGACATCAGGATGGTTAGCTGGAGGATACATGATGATGCAGTGAAGAGATTGGGTGAGGTTTGATACATACGTAATTTTAGATGGAATGTTATCTCACTGAGCAACTGGATTCAAACGACAATAGGTAGGTAGTTGGTTATGGAAACTTGAAGGTTATGCATGGCGATCGGATTATATTGGAGGAGAAGAAGATCAGAGGAGGACATTACTGCCTGATAGGGAGTCCAGTGCAGTTAGAGCTTCAGGAGCCAGGGGAGCCTAGTGCGAGGTGGAGCTCTAGGTGGAGGTGGATTGGGCATGAGATGTGAGACTTAGAAGGATGAGAGACGATGTCGCATGGTAAGTTTCTATTATCATAGGAGACTTCACCGAATAGATCTTTAGTTAGAGTGGACACAGCTCATGATAGAGGTGGGATCGGACGGCCTGACTCGACTCCCATATATGTCCATCCATGAGACAGCAGACGTGCCCCAGGGCATAGGACTGAAATGGATCACAGGCTCTTAGGGATAGGTGGAGGTCTAACATCGAGTCGAGGTGGAGATTATTGGGAAAAATATCTCGAGATTCGATCTATAATAAGTCTAGAATAAGGTCCAGGATAAAAATAAAATCCAACAAGAATACAAAAGAAACTCACTACTCAACCCTTGTACAAAGATCTTTCAACAAATCGAAGGAGATCTAGTATATGGCCATCCACTGAAAGTCTTTGATCTACTTCAAAGCCTTGAAGAATGGGAGGCACTTCTCTATCGATCTGGCCGCAAATTTGTTCAGTGCAACTACTCATCCTGCAAGGCACTGCATTTTCTTCTGAGCCTTTAAAGGTGACATCTCCATGATGGCTCAAATTTTCTCTAGATCCATTTCAATTCCATAGTGGGTAATTATGAAACTAAGGAACTTGCCCGAGGCTAATCCGAAGGTGCACATACTCAGGTTGAGGTTCATGCGATACCTCCTCAAGATTTGGAAAGTTTCCTTGAGGTCTGACTTGATAGATTTTCATTAGAATGTTGTCCATGTATACCTCTACATTGTGGCTAATCTGGTCTTTGAAGGTCTTATTGATGAGGCATTGGTAGGTGGTGCCAGCATTCTTCAAACCAAAGGGCATAACTTTGTAGCCGTATAGCCCTTGATTCATGATGAAAAATGTCTTTTCATTCTTGGGCACCATCTGGATTTAGTTATATCTAGAGAAGGCATCCATGAAGCTGAGCATCTGGTATCCTATAGTGGCATCGACAAGCTGATCTATCCGAGGCAAAGAAAAATTATCTTTTGGATATGCTTTATTTAACTTAGTGAAGTCTATACATATCCATCATTTGTCGTTTGTCTTCTTGATGAGGACCATATTTGCTAGCCACTCAGGATAATCCACCTCACGAATGAAACCAGCTTTCCAGAGCTTGTCCACCTCTTGCTTTATAGCTTGTTGGCACTTGGAGGCAAAATTTTGTTTCTTCCATCACATGAGTCGGTGTGATGGGTCAATGTACATACAATGTAGCATGACCTCTGGGCTAACTTGGGGCATGTCTTCGCCTGACCATATGAAGATGTTTGCATTGGCTCATAGAAAGACTAGGAGCTTGGCACGAGAGGCTTCATTCTACTATGAACCAATCTAAACTATTTTGCTTGGGTCTGACTTATGCAGGGGGACTGAAATAAGTCACTTGGCTGGCTCCACCCACTACCGCCTTTCTTCGTTGCAGGCATCAAAACCTTTGATCATTAAGGCTTCTTTAAGCTTCTTTCCTTTGAGAGAGGTGACATAATAGTACCTAGCTAAGGTCTGATCACCTTGAAGCTCACTTACGCTTTGGGTGGAGGGAACTTGACCAGCAAGTCGTAAGTCGAAATGATGGCTCAGAGGACATTTAAGCTAGGCCTTTTGAGGATTGCATTGTAGGCTAAGGCAACCTTTACAACCAGAAAGTCAAGTATGACCTTGGGTTGCCTTGGAGCCTACCCTACTATCACAAGCAAGTTCACGACACATTTGGTAGGGAGAGTTGATCCTTCGGAGTTGACTCATAGGCAAATTCATCTTACAAAAGAAATCATAGAATAAAATATTTGCAGAGCTTTTGTTATCCATTAGAATTCCTTTTACATTATAATTCATAATGGTCATGGAAACAACTATAGTATTATCATGAGGGGTCTAGATGCTTTCTGCATCAGCATCCAAGAAAGAGATGATGTTGTCCGACCTCTACCACTTTAGTGCAGGGGCCCCAACTTGGACCACACGGACATAGGCCTTCTTTGCGAATGATCTCTCACCTCTAGTCACAGATCCACCAGTGATGGCATGGATGACTCTGACAATGGGTATGGTATAGATGACTCCGATGATGGGTCTGCTATCGATCGGAGGCTCAGGCGTGGGCTGAGGTTCGTGACTTGAGGCCTTAGCTGAAGGAAAAGAAAGCCTATTTCTATTAAAAACACAATGAATAGCCACGATGCATCTAATTATTTTCTATAAATAACTTAATTAAAGATTAGATCTTTATCTGATATGCAGTAGAATAGGGATTAAATCTCAAAGATTTTGAATCTAATACCTCGCATAGGTCTGAATCCATAAATTTTCTACTTCGTGCCCACACCAAACTTCGCAGGAAAGTAGGATGAAGCCTCAGATTGAGGTACCTTCATAAGATACTAGAGGAAGGGGAGAGAGGCTTAGGTGTGATGCCTCACACCAGCAAGAGGGGATGCCCAAAGATTCTTCACACCAAGGAGAAGATGGGACGCCCAAGGGGATGACACGCCAAGAGGAAGGGTGACACCTCATCTTCCTTCACACCTCCTCTCTCTCTCTTTCTCTCCTTAGCACACAATCCAATTATTATTTCATGATAGTTAGAGGTCCTTCCTATTTATAGATAATTTTTTATGATCTAAAAGATTAAAATTTTTAATTCAAATAATCTTTGAATTAATCCATAACTTATCAAAGAAAGAGTCCTAAGGGAGAAAGGATTGGCGCCTAACTAGGCACCCACATGCACCCATGCCCACACCCCATATGTGGTGGCAACAACGAGCATCCCACTTGGTGTTGGTCAATCATGAAGGAGAGATAGTATCAGTAAAAGTAGACTCTAAGGATCTAATCCAAAAATGAATCAATTCAAATCTAATTCAAACCTGATTCGAAATAATTTCGAATAGACTGTCAATCTCAAACTGTTTAGAATTTAGGAACAAGTTTAATTTAGATTTGTGAATCTAATTAAGTTTAATTAAATTAAATCTAATTTAAAATTAATTAACACTTAAATCTAATCTCTCATAGACTCCTTGAATCAAAGATCAAATCTCGTTCATCTCTGAAATTGAACCAGAACCTCATGTCTAGTGTTAGCTAGACATAGTCAACTATTTAATTTCATATGATCCATAACTTAATTCTCAATCAAATTAATCTATTTATTCAATCAAGATATATACTTTTAAATTGAACCTATAGACTTAGGTCAATTCTTTCTTATGTCGCTTGATTTTGTGCATAACTCCATAGGTTCGAACACTAAGCTAATAGCATAGAAACCATTTTTTGTACTAATCAAAGTTACCGTCTAGCAATAATTTCTGATGTCCGGATAGGTTGACTTATCATAAGACAATATTTAAGAACCTATATATATGGTTACTGCATAATTCATCCCTTTGATCCTAAATGCTTTAGGACGGTCTAGGATTAAACTGTCAACCTTGAAGGATCATCTACATTATATTCCAACCTTTCAAATTCATCATATGGATTATCTTGATCAAAATTTTATTAAATTAAAATACAACAATGCATCAGCTCTTATAATTTGGAGGGATCAATTCCATCTTGATCTACAGATAGACTTCGCAAGTACTTGATTGTACTCAGTTGCCTTCCATCACTAAATTAGAAATACAGATAGCCTGACCCCAAAGCACAGTGAGTTGTTCACAAGTCATTATGATGATCTCAATTTTGAGGGACACTTATGCTCATACACTTTGTGAGTTGCTCTTGACAGCAGAGTGCTCAACAGGTGAGTTACTTATTCAGTGATGATGTACTTCTACATCTCATCTGTATGCCATACCAGTATCTTCACGCTCTTTGGTTAAGAAAACAACCAACTCATATGGCACACAACAACCTCCATTCGATAAATATCATTATCTTTTAATGATGTATCATTTGATCGTGAACATATTGAACAACTATATGATAAATCCTTCTTTATCGATTATTTTATAGTTTTAAAGACTTCATCACAATATAAGAGTTCTAGCAAGAAAGATGTAACTTTATAATGAGTGATGCCAAAATAATTTTTATTTATTGATTAATAATTTATATACATATTACAGAATGAGCACAATCATCCAAATGATTGATTTTAGGATATATTTTCCAACAACTCCCACTTGAACAAAGTCAATCAGGATAATATCTTATATCCATCTTCTACTTATGACCATCGAACTCTTTGATCCCGAGAACTTTAGTGAAGGGGTTGGCTATATTCTTCATTTCGTCGATCTTCTGAAGTTTGATGTCATCTCAATCCATGATATCTCATACAAAATGATAGCAGCACATGAAAGAATAGTGCCCTACAAGCCAATCGCATAGGGATGCGAAGGGACTTTTTTTTATTTTCTTCCTACTCATTTGTATGACATTAATTATTTTTATTTATGAGGTATTGTATTTTATCATTTGCTGTATCATATTTTTTATGATTATGATAAACCCCATAGATTATAGCAATGATTTTAGGGTCATGATGAGATCATACCAGTGAGACCTAAAATCTTAATAGCCCCAATCTAAAATATTTCTAGTCATTGGATCATCGAGTCGAAGATCAATGATACCGGTAAGACTGGTACATCCAATGTATGCTCGATAGAGAGGATGGTTGATCTCATAACTATTTATATGGTGACACTAATATAAGGATGTAGGTGCTCATTAGAGAATAAGTTTACTGAACTGACCCACCAAAAGAATATCTGATGGAGCCTTACAGTATGTTAACAGATGATTCTTCAGTGGGAGTGGTACATATAATTCTTTGACCTGAGATCACCATGGTACCTTGTGTACATAGATCCTTACTTTGGTTTATTCCCTAGCACACCACTTTGAGATGTGTGTGGGATATTCTGAGTATAGTGAAGTATGCATGGAGATTGTGAGTGATCAATAAGAAATCGATCACTCTTTGTAGGAAGAGAGAATATCCTATATGATCTCATAGCATGATGACTCTGAGAGTTTCTAGCCAGAACAGAAATAAACAGTAGAAATAATTTCTACTAGTTCATCAATCGAGTCATCATCATTAGATCGAGATATATACGGATAGGTATTTAGATTTGACAAATTTTTATTGTGGTGATTTCAGTACAGGGGTAAAATGATAATTTTAAATTTTTTTTCAAAATTATAATTTTACAGTAAAAATTATCAATTAATCTAATTAATTAATATGTATTAACCCTACATATAGATCTAAATATGATATATATAGCATGCATTTAAATTTAAAATTTAAACTTCTACAGTAAATATTTTACTGTTATGTGTTCAGAACACATTACCTTCGTACGGATAGTCGATCGCCGCAATCTGATCACCGTCAGAAGGGTCTGATCATCGTAATACAACCACACAGTATGTTTGGCCTCTGTGGATTATCTACACGAAGCTTTCGATCTGATCGGCTCCTCACGAATGCTAGTTCGTTACAGAACCCTTTCGACGGTTGATGTTGATCGAACTCCTTCGATCTTGATCTGTTGATTCTTTGGATGCTCTGGATCATCAGCAGATATACTTGAGAGGTTGATGAATCTCTCTCTGAGATCTGGTGGGCTCACGATACTCGTAGCTCACTTTCTCACTTCCCGAACCCTAGGCAGTAACCCTAGGGTACACACAGAAGACCCTGCGCCAACTCTCTTACTTTTCTTTTCTCTCAAAGTTTTTGAACTTTCAACTCACACACAAGACCTTCTTCATGCAACCTTTTTTCTCTCTAATCTGATGTGTGTACGCCTTATCTTTTCATTTCTTTTAAAATGGTGCAAGACCACATCTTTGCAGCATTTTTACTGCGTGAGAGGATAAAGATAAGTGGTTGCTCACTTGAATTCAAATCGAATTTGAATTCAAATGCCAACCAACCAATTTTATCCACTCTTGGCATGAGAAGGGAAGGGCATGGGCTTCTTTGTGCATAGAGAGTTTACACGAGAAATCTTTTCTCGTGTGGAGGAAGTGGTGCACAAATGAAAGGGGTGGCGCAGGGATTTGTTAACCATTCAAATTCAAACATCCTTTGAATTTGAATGGCCAACCAATTTATCCTTATCATTATCCATTCAAAATGGTGCACAAAGAAGGGGCGTGGGAAGGCTTCTGCATGGGAGAAAATTCATGAGAATTTATTTCTCGTGAATTCAAATTGGCGTAGGTGAAGTGAGGTGGCGCAAGGAGATGAGTCAAGGTGGTTTGAAATTTTAAAGCAATCTAATTGAACCAACCATATTAAAATAGGTTAGACATAATTAGACTAAATTAAACCCAACATAATTAGACTTAATTAGCCTCAATAAAATCCTAATCAAATCAAAAATTGACTAAGCCCAACCCCTGATCAAATCAGGGACCAAACCACCTCGACGATTAGGTCAACTCTTAATCTAATCGGGTCAAACCCAACTGAATCCAATTTAATTGGACTTGATCCAAAAATAATTACTCAATCAAATTAAGTTAATTAATGATCAAATCACTAATTAAACCTCTCATAAATACTGAGTCCAAATTCGATGGGCAATCGGACATCAAAGTCCATCGATATGAAACCTTGATCGAAGAATCTCAAACCAGTAGGACTCTTGATCCTGGTATCCAAAATGTGTGGAACTCATGATCTGAGAATCCTAATTCTCAATCATAGAGTCTTCGAGTATTTGGACTCTTGATCGAAGAGTCCCAGTCCAGTGGGACTCTTCACCAGCCATCAGATCAGATAGGAACCTCTAATGTGTGTGACCCCGCAGGTTCGAACCTAAGCCGGTAGCACAGAAACCAATTCCTGTACTAATCGAAGTGACCATCTAGCAATGGTATCTAACATCCGGATAGGTCGAATAGTCACAATCGCAACATTCAGAACCTACGTGAATATGGTTACTGTATAATTCATTCCTTTTGACCCTTGTGTATAGGACGACTCAGGGTTAAACTGTTAACCCTGATTAGATCATCCGAATCATGCTCAACTCAAATAGTCCTGTGACTCCTCAGTAGGACTACCCTGGTCAAGGTTTTGCTAAATTAAAACACGACTGTACACAGCTCCTGAGCTGGAGTGGTCAATCCCATCTTGACACACGCACTGACAAGTCAAGTACTTGACTACACCCAGCAGCCTTCCATCACTGAATTAGAAATTCAGGTAGTCCAGTGCCTAAGTACAGTGAGTTGCTTGCAAGTCACCATGATGGTCTCAAGTCAGAGAGATAGTTATACCCATATCCCATCGGAGCAAATTTTGACAGCAGAAAAAGCTTCGAAGTCGGTCACGTTCAGTGTAGATGTACCCTTACATCTCACCTGTATGCCATACCAGTGTCTCTACACTCCTTGGTTAAGAGGACAACCAATCCATATGACACACAACGACCTATGCTTGATAAACATTATTGTCCTTGGTAACAACATATCATTTGGTCGTGAACAGGTTTAAGGACTAAATGGCAAATCCTCCTTTGTCGAGTCTAAATAGTCCTAAGGACTTCACCACAACACAGAAGTTCATTTGAAGATGAAACAATTTGTGGTGAAAAATATCAAAATAATTTTTATTTATTTATAATTCATATACTAATACAAGAAAGAGCACAACCGTCAATAGACTGACGATTGGCTTTGGGATACTATTCCCAACAATCTTCCACTTGGCCTAAAGCCAATCGGTGCAGTATCTAATATCCATCTTCGACTTGAAGTCATCGAACTCCTTCACCGCAATGGCTTTAGTGAATTGGTCGGTCAGGTTCTCTTTTCAATCGATCTTCTGAAGGTTAATGTCATCTCGATCCATGATTTTTTGGATGAGATGGTAGCGGCGTAGAATATGCTTCGTCCGTTGGTGTGCCTTCGATTCCTTCGCCTGAGCAATGGCTCCAGAGCTGTCACAATAGAGCAGAACTGGACCAACAAGGGAGGGTGCTACTTCGAGCTTGATGATAAATTTTCTCAGCCACACCGCTTCTTTAGCAGCATCTGATGCAGCGACATACTCTACCTCGCAAACTGAATCAGCCATAGTGTGCTACTTGAAACTCTTCCAGCAGACAGCCCCTCCATTAAGGGTAAAAATAAATTTCAACATACTCTTGCTATCATCGTGATCAGACTAGAAACTAGAGTCTGTAAACCCTATAAGTCTCAAGTTCGATTCACCATAAACAAGCCATTGGTCTTTAGTATTTCTTAAATACTTTAGGATGGTTTTAACAACCTTCCAATGATTCTCTCCTGGATCAGATTGGTATCTACTCACTACCCCTAGTGAGTATGCCACATCTGGTCATGTACATGTCATGGCATACATGATAGATCTCACTGTCGAAGCATATAGAATTCTACCCATACGCTCTCTCTCTTGAGGTGTTGTCAGACAATCCCTCTTCGAGAGAGATATTTCATGGCCTATCGATAGATAGCCTTTCTTGAAATTCTCCATGCTGAACCTCTTCAGTATAGTATCAATGTACGTGGACTGGGATAAGCCAAGCAATCTTTTAGATCTATCCCTATAGATCCTCATCCCTAGGATGTAGGAAGCTTCTCCCAAATCCTTCATGGAGAATTGTGACGACAGCCAAATCTTTATTTCTTGTAATACAGGGACATCATTTTCGATTAAGAGAATGTCATCCACATACAATACAAGAAATACCACTACTGGACCATTAGCCAACTTGTAAATGCAGGGCTCTTCTCCGTTCTTAATGAAGCCATACGTCTTGATCGTCCTATCAAAATGTATGTTCCAACTCCGGGATGCCTGCTTAAGTCCATAAAGATATGGTCCTTCCCAATTAGACAAGGGCTTTCCTTGTTTAGTGGGTCGGTTGACTTCAGCTCTCTTAAGTACTTGGTCTTTGGGTTGAAAATGCTTCTCCTTCACTCTAGAGTTGTAATAATACATAACGTATTGGCGATATGCCACCACTCGAACCCGAGCCTTCTCCCAAACTTCTTCTAGAAGATCCAGGTTCACCCATAAATCTTTTGAGTTTCTATGAGTCAAAGATCTCTATTCGATGTGAGGGTAGGCCTATCTCCATTGAGATGATTGCTTCGATTCTAAAAGCGAGGTTGAATGGTGTTGCCCATCAAAAGTCGATGCATAGTGTGGTAGGCCTAAAGAAGCCGAGTCTTCAAGCCTTGAAAGATAGTCCAGTTAGTCATTTCAGCCTCTCCATTTGTTTGGGGGTGCCTGATAGAGGTGAAGCGGTGGTTAATATGGAGGTCTTGATAGAACTCATGGAAGGAAGCATTGTTTAACTGTCAGCCATTGTAGGTATGATGATGTGATGCAAGCCAAAGTGACAGATGATGCTTTTCCAAGAAAAGTCATGGGCATTCTTCTCAGTGATATGGATGAGTGGCTCGACTTCGATTCACTTGATGAAGTAGTCGATCGCCATTATAGAAAACTTTCTCTATCCGATGGCATGCAGGAAAGGGTCGAGAAAGTCCATCTCCTACTGAGTGAATGGCCAAGGAGAGCTGATTGAAGAGAGGAGGGCCGATGGTAGAGCTTGAATGCTTGAGTGTCATTGGCATTGGTTGCAGCACTTCACCAACTTGGTGGCATCTTCATGGATACTTGGCCAGTAGTATCCTTGCTGTAGGACCTTATAGGCTAAGGCCTTGCACCTGAAGTGATCGCCACAAATACCTTTGTAGACCTCTTGTAGGGTGTGTTTTGCTTCGGAGGGTCGAAGACAGAGAAGGAGGGGCATGGAGTAGGATCGCTTGTAGGGTTTTTCCTTGAGCATCATGTACCATGTAGGCTTAACTCAAATCCTTGGGTTTCGGCTTGATCTTCTGGCAGCGACCCCTCTTACAGGTATCTGATCAATGGGTCCATCCAACTGAGCTCATGGTCTACCTACATCATTTGGGTTGGCTTATTCTCGATGCTATGTTTTTGGAGGGTCTCCAAGTAGGCTAGCTTCTGGGTACTGGTGCACTCTGAAGTTGCCAGTTTTGATAGTAGATCCGCTTGGGTGTTTTTTATCCGATGTATCTATAAAATTTTGAATTTGTTGAAGGGATGATTTCTCATATATTTCAAAGATATTTTTTTTATAGAGGGTGCCTTAGCCTCATATTCTCCACAAACTTGGTTGATTGTTAGTTGGCAGTCATTGAAGGCTTGGAGGTGCGAGACTTCAAGCTCCCAAACGAGTCTTAATCTAGCTAAGAGTGCTTTATACTCTACTTCATTATTTAAGATTTTGAAGTCAAAATGGAGGGCTTTTTCCACCATGATGTCGTTGAGACTGGTGAGAATTAGCCTAGCCCTGGCATTCGTCGACTTGCAGCATCCATGGGACCATAAGTGCTGAGGTAGAGGAATCTAATGGGGGTTTGATTTCTATAGAAAGTGTACACTCCATAAGAAAATCAGCCAAAAGATGGGCCTTGATGGATGGTCAAGGTCGATAATGAATGTCAAATTCTCCAAGCTCCATGACCTGCTTGGTCAGTCTCCCTAAAACATCGAGCCTCTGCATGATTTGTCTCAGGGGTTGATCAGTCAGTATGGTGATGGAGTGCATCTGAAAGTAGGATTGGAACCTTCACATCGAGATCAGCAAGGCATAGATAATCTTCTCCATATTGAGGTATATATGTTGAGAATTATATCCTAAAGCCAATAATCTAGATTGTAGATGATTGCACTTCATGTATGTATATGAATTATAAAATGATAAGTATTATTTGACAAGATTCATCATAAGGAATATATTTTTCTAAATAGAACTCATATGTTATGATGAAGTCCTTAGAGTTACTTTCAAAACGATAAAGGAGGATTTATCGTGTGGTTCTTAAATTCTATTCGCAACCAAATGATACAATTATTACAAGGATGATAATTGTATCGAGTATAGATCGTTGTGTGTCATATTAATTAGTTATCCTCTTAACCAAGGCATGTGGTGATACGGGTATAGCATATGAATAATTTGTAGGAGTACATTTCGCTAAGCATGACCACTTTCGAAGCACTCTACTGTCAAAGATTGCTCTGATGGGATATGGGTATATGTGTCCTTCTGACCTGAGGCTGTCTCGGTGACTTGCAAACAACTCACTGTGCTTTGGTACTAGACTATCCAAATTTCTAATTCAGTGATGGAAGATTTTTGGATACAGTCAAGTACTTATGAAGTCTGAGTGCGAGTCAAGATAGGATTGATCACTCCAAGTAAAATTAGAGATGATGCATCACTGTATTTCAATTCAACAAAATTTTGATCAAAGTAGTCCTAATGAGGAGTCACAAGATTTTTGAGATTGAGATATAATGTGGATCACTCATCCTAGATTGACAGTTTAACCCAAAATCATTCTTGAGCATCGAGTGTCAAAGGGATGAATTATACGATAACTATATCCATATGGGTTCTAGAGTATTGCTGGGCATGCATTCAGCCTATGTGGACGTTGAAAATCATTGCTAGATGGTAACATCGATTAGTATAAAAATTATTTTTATACTACTGATTTAGGTTTGAACCTATGGGTCATACACATAGAAGTACCATCTGATCAAATAGCTGATCAATGATTATGAATCGTTGAAGGGTTTAATTATCAATGTGATTGATGATTAATTCTTTACAAAAATTATAATAAATTATTTACTAATGATTGATAAATTAAAGAAATAATTAATTAACAATATGATTGTTAATGGGCTTAATTTGATTGAGCAATAGAGATTGGATCAAATCTAATTGAATTGGATTCAGTTAGGTTTGCTTTAGATTGATTAGATGCAGCCCTATTGAATGATAGGGCTTGTTTCAATTGATCTCAGAGATGCAAATTAAATTTTGAGTTGAATGAGATTCAATTTAGTTTTATATATATTTTGATTGGTCAAATTCTATTAGATAATAGGCTTGATTGGTTCAAGCCCTATTATCAAATGCTTCCCTGATATTCATTAAGATGAGAAGAATCAATCCCTAGATCAATGAAGTTTTAATCTAACAAATTCTCTAATTGGATTGGGGCCTAATTGATTTCATAATTGGACTAGAATCTAATTAGTTAGTTTGTTATAACTAATTTTTAAATTAGTTAGGATTGAGTCTAAGAATTATTTAGAGTTTGATCAAGATTCATGAGACCTATTTGGAATAGGACTAAACCAACTAAACCCCATCTATTTAAGTGATCCTCCATGCCTCCACTTCTTTTCACCATAAGATATCTCACCCCAACTAAGGTCCCATGTTCTCCCTCCCTTCTATGAAAAAAGTGGGCGTCCCTCCTCTTCTTGTCGCCAAAAAAAAAGGAGGGGCGTCCAAGAGTTGGACGCCCCATATCCCATGCATCTAGGCTTCCTTTCCAACCCCTTTTGAAGAGATTTTGTGAGACTTTTACTGCTGATTCTTAGGTGTCAATGAGAAGTTCTCTTACAAGTTTTATAGCAAAAAATTAGAGAAGAAAAGTTCTTCCCAACGAGAGAAAGAGAAGAAAGAAGAAGTTTCTTCTTTCTTGTGTGCAGCCTTAGAGAAGAAGGAGTTTTTCTCATAGATTTTTTTTTTATTTTTTTAGGATTAAAATTAGATTGGATCTAATTTTTAACATATAGATTTAAAGAAAAAATATTAAAAAAATTGGTTGGATGTTTGGGGCTTCCTAGAGTTCTAGATCAAGGAGAAAAAGGGAGAAGAAGAGAGAAGAATGGTTCTTCTCTTGGGTCTCTCTTTTAGATTTTTCTAGAGCTTAAAATTTTATATAATTTTTAGTATGAGAATTCAGATTAGATTTGATTTCCATCATAAAAAATTAGAGAAGAAAAGTTCTTCTTAAAAGTGTGAAAAGATGAGAGAAAGGTTTTCTCTTGTGCATGGGAGAATTAAAATAAATGGTTCTTCTCTTGATCTCTATCGTAGAGATCTGATTCGTTGATCTTGGAAGAAAAAGAGAGAATCTTTTTATTCTTCATCTTCTTCATGTTCTTCTTAGATCAGCCAAAGCATGGTGTCTTCACGAGCTAGCACTTTTGGAGAGATCGATCAGCATATGGACTTCATATGGATACCTGTAGAGGCCGGACACATGTGCATCTGTCGAGCATTATGAAGAACCAACTATCATGAATTTCAGATACGGTGATCTACTATCCGTGCTCAGGTATGAAGTTTTGAAACTAATTTATATTTAAATATGATCTAAATATAATTTAGATATGATCTAATTACATATAGATATGATCTATACTTGTTGAATTTTAGATTTTACATTTACATACATGTATATTAGTTCATGTCATGGTTTCTATATGATAGTTTTAGATTTGATTTATGCATGCATTGTAGATTAAATTATTTAATCTATATATATGTTTCACTATAAAAATTTTAAAAAAGTTTAAAAATGCATACACAAAACCACCACGCTTCCCTTCAACTGGTATCAGAGTGAAGGTTCGTTATGACATGAACATATATGCATATAGAGTTGAAATCTAGATTTACAATGCATGAGATATGCTATGATCTGATTTTAGATATAATCTAATATAAAAATTAGATCTGATATAATTTAGATTTGATCTAAATTTTTACGTGTATGATATGTGAGTAGATTAGATGATTCGATTAGTAAATATTTGGATTGAGTTGATCACCAAGCCGTTCGATCATAAGAGCAGAAATGGTTTAAAAGCCCTCTCTTCCTATTTGATAAGGTGCTCTTATGACGTGTAGAGGTGCCATGTGATTTAATCTCATGAAGAAGAAAGCAAGAGGAAAAACTTACTTTTCTGCAAAACTCTAAATGTTGAAATCCTAAGAATTTTTGTATGTGATACAAAGCTTGAGATGTATGAAAAGTAGAACATCTAATCTGTATGATTAAAATTATTTTAATCATAAAAAATAAAATTTAAAATCATAAAATATTTAGATATGATCCAAAATTTGTTATGATTAATTTTATTTCAGTTTATAGTAGAATTTTTAGATCTGAAACTGTGTGATACTTGTTGGCATGCTAACTGAGCCAACTAGTTTTGAACTGTGTCGATGTAGTCTCCTGATTTAATCGATTCAGTGCTGACTGATCCAATCTAGTTATCTCAGGCTGAATAATAATGGTTACTATTTATGATCAGTTAGTCGATCAAGTATCAAACTTAGTCGACCTATTGAAGTGAGCCAACTCAATTCAAGGATGAGCCGATCTAATTTTTAGAATGAAAAATTTTGCATAAAATTGATGTAAAATTATTTTATAAAATTAAAATAATTTTTATTAATAACCTTAACCAATGTTAATGCTATACTTAATTAAGAATTAAGAAATATATTTTAGATCTAAAATTATGATTAAAGATCTAATGACATTGCATAAAACATGGGGCATGAGTTAGTTCAAATCAGATCTTTTTACTTGGGTTAGATCTAAAGTTAAAAATCAAAGACTTAATGGACTTAAATGGATAGTTGATCAAATCTAATCAATAATTGATTTAGATTAGATCAAGGATACTCTAGATTAAATACAATAGTTGTAGTTGGTCAAGTCTATATCTTTGATTAAACCAAATAGATCTTGATTGAGGCTCAAAGGTTGAACCTGAGTTGTTAGGCTGATTAGATCACTAAGTGACTCAAGTTGACCCATATCGTTAAGGTTAATCAGTATGATTGATTGAGGTGCCTTGGACCAACTTGTCTCTAGTCCTTCTCATGAGTTGGTGAAGTCAGTGGGAGGATTTACGATGTGTCGGTTGGACCCGCTAGACACTAATCCTTTACATAACTTGGTGAAGTCAATGGAAAGATTTATGATCTGTAGATCGACTGATGTCTTACTAAATAAATTAACTAAATCTTCTAAATTATTAGGTCCATAAAATGAACTAGTTATGGAGATAACTAGATCATAGCCTCCCATTAAAATACATGATAATGAGTCTAATATTTCAAATAGGCATTGGAGGTGCCACACGCCTGGTATCTATTATGTATTGAAATTATCATCCAGCATATGACCATCTTGTTGTATCATCAGATCAATGCTCAGGTTGATCGAGCCACACTCAGGCCTGAACATTCATTTGTTGGATGCACTTGATGTTGTCATGTTAATGGTTAGATCTAATCAGAATTTTTAGTGGAGGTGCCACACGCCTGCTGAAGAGATACCTGGGGCAAAATCTGATTGCTAGAAATTATTTGGAGAAATAATTAGTTTTGAACCTATCCATGGATGCACTAGGGTTGGTCGAGCGACACTCAGGCCTGAATGTAGTCTGTGTGGATTCTAGTACCCGCTAAAAAAATTAAAATAATTTCTCGGATTGGAGATAGAGGCTTTCAATTAGTATAAAATAGTGGAAGAACCTTTAAACTAAAGTCCAAGTCTTTAGGTTTAAAATAGTTCATATACTAATAGGTCAATTATTTTTTTTCAAAAATGGCTAGAATATTATCGCTCTATTCACTGATAGACAGTGACAACGTTATCGGACTTAACTTTGATAGCCAGTAAGGCTAGACTGCTTCCTTTTAGGTTAAGCACCCGCGAAGTTGAATATAGTTTTTGAGTGAATTGATCAAGAAGTCTGAGGCTAACCCAAACAGGCTTAAAAGAGAAATCAGCAAATGGTTGCTGGTCAAGATAGTTATATGATAACTCCTTAAAATTTTTCTATTGGTAAAATTACTACCTAGGTATAGGATACTGACAGTATAAGTTATGTTTGCAAATAGTTGTAAAAGACTTCAGGATAGTAGAAGGTTTGTAAACGGTAAGAGACTTCTGAATGTAAGAGATGGAAGTCTGTTATAGTCTTAACAATAGAAATCATCAAGCTTGTTTTCAATCCTGAAGATGTCATTTTAAGTGATTATCACTATTGTCCAATCTTATTGATGGTGTCAATAAGAATGATTATTGTGATATTATTATGAATGATACTGCAATAATGAGTGGATAATTGAAATTGATATAAACTCAATATCATAGCCTGTTAGTGTAAAGTACATATCTAACTAGCACCCTAGATTAGATAATATCACTGAAGCATACCTTTAGCATAGTTGACTTAGCCATCTTTTATTGGAAAGGGTGAATAAGCCAGTGATGTTTTGAGTTTGATACATATTGATATATTTGCACTCATGAACATAAGTGCCAGAAGAGGGCTTACTACTTCGTTAAAATCTCTGATGATCTATTTTGGCATGGGTGCATCTTGCTTATGAAGCATAAATCCAAATCGATTGAAATGTTCAAATGATTCTGTAATGAGATAGAAAAATAAACTGCAAAGAGTATTATAACTTATCAGATAGACTGATGAAGTGAATACCTTTATAGTAAATTTTTGACATGTCTTGAAGAAAATTGGATTCTCTATCAATGGACCTCTCCTAGAATATCACTATTTAAAAGGATATTTAAAAGGAGGAATTGAACTATGTTAGACATAGTTCAGTCCATTATGGGTTTGCTGGTCTACCTGAGGTTATGTTTAAAGACTACTTGATATGTGCTCGAGAATATTTTGAGCAAATCAATCATCAAAACTCCATATGAGATATGGACTTGGATAATTTGATACTCTTTTACCTTAGGGTTTGGGGTGTCGAACTTATGGGAAATATTCACAAACCGACTAGCTTGGATAATCTGGAAGAAGAACTCTTTCTTCTTCAAGGCTGCGTGTAAGAAAGAAGACCCATCTTCTTTCTTATCTTTCTCTCATTGGGAAGAACTTTTTTTCTCCAATTTTTTGCTGTATAACCAGCAGAGAAGCCTCTTTTTGATATCCAAAATTCAACAACAAAAGATCTAAAAAATGTACAAAGATGGGACGGAGAGGAGGGGATGGCGTGTGGATATTGGGGCATCCAACTCTTGGACGCCCCCTTCTTGTTTTGGGTGACTTGGAGAAGGGAGGGATGCCTCTTTTTTTTTTTTTTTTTTTACAAAAAGAAGAAAGGGGGCACTGCACTTGGGGCAAAGAAATCTCATGTTAAGAGGAAGTGGCATGAGGAATTAATTATCACATGGGGTGGCTTGGTTTGGATTTAGTCCTATTCCAAATAAGATTCAAGATCTTGGTTAAATTCTAACTAATTTTTGGACCCAATCCTAACTAACTTAGGAATTAGTTATAACCAACTAACTAATTGGGTCCTAACCCAATTATTAGGCTCCAACTTAATTTGTAATTAGTTAGATTAAAATCCCATTGATCTAGGGAATGATTCTTGATTGCGATAGAGAAGCTATTTGATAATAGGGCTTGATCCAATCAAGTCTATTATCAAATGGCATTTGATCAAATCAAAGCCTATTATCCAATAGGATTAGATCCAATCTAAGCCTATATAAAAATAATTTCACATTTATGCATCTCTAAGATCAATGGAAATAAGCTCTATTATTCAATAAGGCTGCATCCAATTAATCCAAAGTCAATCTAATTGAATTCAATACAATTGATCTAATCCAATCCTTATGGCTCAATCAAATTGAGCAATTAACAATCATATTGTTAATTAATTATTCTTCTAATTTACTAACCATTAGTAAATAATTTATTACAATATTTATATAGAATTAATCATTAATCAAATTGATAATTAAATCCTTCAACAATCTATAATCGTCGATCAGTCATTTGATCAGACAGATACTTCTATGTGTGTGACCTCATATATTCGAACCTAAATCGATAGCATAAGAATAATTCTTGTACTAATTGATATAACCATCTAGCAATGAGACTCGACGTCTGGATAGGTCGAGTGTATGCCTAGTAACACTCTAGAATTCATGTGGATATAGTTACTGTATAATTCATCCCTTTGACTCTTGATGCTCAAGGATGACTAAGGATAAACTGTCAACCCAAGAAGAGTGGTCTACACTGTGTCTCAACCTTAAAAATTCTGTGACTACTCACTAGGATTACTTTGGCCAAAGTTTTGCTGAATTGAAACACAATGATATATCATCTCCAATTTTACTTGGAGTGATCAATCCCATCTTGACTCGCACTCAGACTTCATAAGTACTTGACTATCTCCAGAAATCTTCCATCATCAAATTAAAAATTTGGATAGTTCGACACTAAAGCACAGTGAGTTATTTGCAAGTCACCGAGATAGCCTCAGGTTCGAGGGACACATATACCCATATCCCATCAGAGCAACCCTTGATAGCAGAGTGCTCTGGAAGTGATCATGCTCAGTGAAATATACTGCTACATATCACCCGTATGCCATATCCGTGTCACCACATATCTTGGTTAAGAGGACAACCAACTAATATGGCATACAATGACCTATACTTGATACAATTATCGTGCTTGTGACAATTGTATCATTTGATCGCAAGTAGGATTTAAGAACTATATAATAAATCCTTCTTTATCATTTTGAAAGTAGTTCTAAGGACTTTATCATAATATATGAGTTCTATTTTAGAAGATATATTCTTTATGATAAATCTGCCAGATAATATTTATCATTTTATAATTCATATACTTATATGGAGCACAATCATCTATAACCTCGATGATTGGCTTTAGAACATATTTTCCAACAACTCTCATTTGGACTAAAGCCAATCAGATTGGTATCAAATACTCATTTTCTATTTTAGATCATCGAACTTATTAGCTCCGATTGCTCTAGTTAATGGGTCGATCAAGTTCTCCTTTTAGTCAATCTTCCTAAGGTCGACTTTATTTCGATCTTATCGAACAAGTTGATTGCAATACAGAAAATATTTGATTCTTAGATGGAACATCAATTCTTCAGCTTGAGCTATGGCTCCAGTACTGCTGTCAATATAGAAAGACTGGACCATCAATGAAGAGTGCCACTCCATACTCGTTGATAAACTTTCATAACCAAACAACTTTTTTACCAGCATCAAATACTGCAAAGAACTCTGTATCGCAAATAAAATTGGCTACTAAATATTGTATGGAATTTTTTCAGCATGTTGCTCATCTTTTTAGGATGAAAATATAATCTGACACAACTTTATCATTTCCATTCGATTAAAAATTGAAATCAGTATTCCACAGATTTTAAGTCAGATTTTTCATAAATGAGCCATTGGTCTTTAGTATTTTATAAATATTTAAGGATAGTTCTCATAACCTTCTAAATCTTTATGGAGAACAGAGATGACAATTAAGCTTTTATTCTCTATAATATAAGGATGTCATTTTTTATTAAGAGAATTTTATCCAAATAGCACAAAGAATGATTTTGCAGAACTATTAGCCCATTTGTACATATAGGATTTTGCTTCATTCTTAATGAAGCCATATATTCAAAATATATATTCGAACTCTAAGAAGCTTGATTCAATCTGAATGGACTTGAGGATTGCCACAAGAAAATCATCTCGTCATAGTCATCACTATAATTTTGTTGAAATCCTTTGGCAATTAGATAGAATTAATAGATTTCTACCTTTCCATCTGTGCCTCTTATCCATCTAAAATTCACTCACACCTTATGGATCTTACCCCTTCAGGTGAACCAATGAATATCCATACATCATTGATCTTTATGGATTTTATTTCAAATTTAATGGCTCCAAGCAACTTCTCAATGTTAGATCCTTGTATTGCATCCATATGGAAGATCAAATCTCCATCTTAAATTTAGAAACTGAAGTATCTATTTGACTGATACGGTACTCTACTATATCTATTCAAGGATGCCTTTACATCGAATTTCAAATTTGATCTAATCAATTCTGATTCTGTTGGTTTGTGTCAGAGTTGGTTCTTCTACCTATCAAGCTTCACTAAGCTTGCTCTTAACAGTATCAGTTCCTTCATCAAGAAATTTTTTTCCAAAAGAAATACCTTAAGATTCATGAACATCTCATGTCCGTTAGGAAGGTAGAAGAAATACCCTTAAATAATATTGATCAGACCAAGATCCAAGCTAATCGATTTGTGAACATTTCACATAATTTGACACCCCAAATCTTAAGGTAAGAGAGTATCGAATTACCCAAGTCCATATCTCATATGGAGTTTTGGTGATCGATTTGCTTGAAACATTCTCAAGCACATATCAAGTAGTCTCTAAAACATGACCTCAAGTAGACCAGCAAACCACATGTGGACCAACCATATCTAATAAGATTCAATTTTTCTTTTCAGACATCTTTTTAAATAGTGATATCTCAGGAGAGGTCCATTATGAGAAAATTTAATTTTCTCCAAGATATGTCAAAACTTACTATAAAGTTATTCACTTCATCAGTCAAATCCATAAATTCTAATACTTTTTGCAGTTTGTTTTCTTACCTCATTATAGAATTATTTGAATATTTCAATTGATTTGGATTTATACTTCATAAGTAAGACACACCCATACCAAGATAGGTCGTTAGAGATTTAACAAAGTAGTAAAGCCCTCTTTTGGCACTAATATTCATGAGTATAAATGCATCAATATGTACTAAACTCAGAACATCACTGGCTCATTCACCTTTTCAATAAATGGTGACTAAGTCAACTATACCAAAAGTAGGCTTTAGTGACATTATCTAATCTAGGGTGCTAGTCAGATGTGTACACTACACTAACAGGATATGGTACTGAGTTTATGTCATTTTCAATTGTCTACTCATTATTGTAGTATCATTCACAATAATATTACAATAATCATACTTATTGACACCATCAATAAGATTGGACAAAAGTGACAATCACTTAAAATAACATCTTTAGGATTGAAAATAAGTTTGCTGATTTCTAATGTTAAGACTGAAACAGACTTTCATGTTTTGCATTCAGGAGTCTCTTACCATTTTCAAACTTTCTACTATCCTGAAGTCTTTTGCAACTATTTGAAAATATGACTTATACTGTCAGTATCCTATACCCCGATAGTAGGATTATCAATAGAGATATTTTAAAGAATTATCATATAACTATCTTGATCAGCAATCATTTGCTGGTTTCTCTTTTAAGTCTGTTTGGGTTAGCCTGAGATTTCTTGATTAATTTGTTCAAAAACTATATTCAACTTCTGATATTGGCTATTAAAATTAGGTCTGATAATATTTTCACTATCTAGCAGTGAAGAGAACGATTATTTTCAACTATTTCTAAAAAAAGAATAATTAACCTATTAGTATATGAATTATTTTAAGCCTAAAGATTTGGATTTTAGTCTAAAGGTTCTTCCACTATTTTATACGAATTGGTAGTCTCTACCTCCAATTTGAAGAATTACTTTAATTTCTTAGCGGGTGCTAGAATCCATATAGACTGCATTCAGGCCTGAGTGTGGCTTGATCAACCCTAGTACATCCATGGGTAGATTCATAACCAATTATTTCTCCAAATAATTTCTAGCAATCAGATTTTGCCCCAGACATCTCTTCAGCAAGCGTGTGGTGCCTCTACTAAAAATTTTGGTTAAGTCCAACCATTAATATGACAACATCAAGTGTATCCAACAAAATAGATGTACAGACCCGAGTGTGGCTCGGCCAATCTGAGCATTAATTTGAAGGTACAACAAGATGGTCATATAATAGATGATAATTTCAATACATATAGACATCAGGCGTGTGGCACCTCCAATGCCTATTTGGAATATTGGACTTATTATCACACACCTTAATGAGAGGCTATGATCTAGTTATCCTCATAACTAGCTCATTTTATGGACCTAATAATTTAAAAAATTTGATTAATATACTTTAGAGGACATTAGTCGACCTACAAGTCATAATCCTCTCACTGACTTCATTAAGTCATGAAAAAGACTAGTGACTAGTGGGTCCAACCGGCATATCGTAGATCCTCCCACTGACTTTATCAAGTCATGAAAAGGATAATAGACAAGTCGGATCAGGGTACCTAAATTAGTCATACTGATTAACCTTAACGACATGGGTCAACTCGAGTCACATAGCGATTAATCAGCCTAATGACTCAGGCTCAACCTTTGAGCCTGAATCAAGATCCATTTCATTTGATCAAAGATATGGACTCGATCAACTACAACTATTATTTTTGATCTAGAGTATCCTTGATCTAATCTAAATCAACTATTGGTTAGATTGGATCAACTACTCTTTTTAGTCTATTAAGTCTTTGATTCTAACCTTAGGTCTAAACCAATTAAAAGGACCTGATTTGAGCTAACCCATGCCCCATATTTTATGTAATGTCATTAGATCTTTAATCATAATTCTAGATCTAAAATATATTTTTTAATTCTTAATTAAGTATAGCATCAACATGGGTTAAGGTTATGAAATAATTTTTTATGTAAATTTTTTACATTAAATCATAAAATCTTTTAGATCAAACCTAAATTTTCATGATTTTCAATCAAAGCAATTTTGATGAATCAAGATTAGATGTAACTAGTTTCTTCACAACTTGTATCACATACAACAGCACCTAGGGTTTCCAGATCTAGGCTTTTGCAAGAAAGTAAGTTTTCTCTTTTTGCTTTCTTCTTCATGGGACCTCACAGTGGCACCCCTACACGTCATGAAGAGCACTCCATTGAATGAAAAGAGAAGGTCATGTAACCCTACTTACTCTTATGATCGGATGGCCTGATGATTATCCAATCCAAGTACTTTGCTGCTCAGAACATCTAATCTTATTCACATATCATATATGCAAAAATTTAGATCAAATCTGAATTATATTAGATCTGGTTTTATATTAGATCATATCTAAAATTAGATCATAATACATCTCATGCATTGCTAAATCTAGATTTTAACTCTACATGCATATATGTTCATGTCATAATGAACCTGGCTCTGATACCAATTGAAGGAAAGCGTGGTGGGTGATATGCATGTATTTTTAAAAATTTTATAGTGGAATATACATAGATTAAATAATTAAATCTATAATGCATGCATAGATCAAATCTAAATCACCATACAGGATTTATGACATGAACTAATATGCATGTATACACATCTGAAATCTAAAATTCAGCAAGTATAGGACATATCTAATCTATATTTAGATCATATCTAAATATTAATTGAATACAAAATTTCATACCTAAGCATGGTAGAAGATCACCGTATTCGAAATCCATGGTAGATGGTTCTTCATGATGCTTAGCAGCCGCACATGCATCCGACCTCTATAGATATCCACACGAAGTCCTCATGCTGATCAATCTCTTTGGGAGTGCTAGCTCATGAAGACACCATCCATTGGCTGATTTGAGAGGAATATGATAAAAATAAAGAATAAGGAGACCCTCTCCTTTTCTTTCTGGATTCATGCATCTAATCTCTATAATAGAGATCAAGAGAAGAAACTTTTCTTCTCAATTTCCTATGCATAAGAGAGAATCTCTCTCTCTTCCTTGCACATCCTCTAGAAAAACTTTTTTTCTTTGATTTTCTATGATAAAAATTAGATCTAATCTAATTTCTCATACTAAAAATCATATGAAATCTTGAGATCTAGAAAAATCCAAAAGAGGGATCCAAAAGAAGAACCATTCTTCTCTCTTCTTCTCCCTTTTCTTCTTGATCTGGAACTCTAGAGATCCCCAAATGTCCAATTAATTTTTTTTGATATTTTTTCTTAAAATTTTTATGTTAAAAATTAGATCTAATCTAATTTTTATCTTAAAAGAAAATAAAAAAAAAATCTGAAAGAAGAACTTCTTCTTCATTGATTTTGAACTTCAAGAAGTCCCAAACCCAAATCAGATTTTTTCTATATTTTTTTTCAAGATAAAAATTAGAATAGATCTAATTTTTAACATATAGATTTAGAGTAAAAATATCAAAAAAAAATTAAAAGAACTCTTTCTTCTTCAAGACTATGTGCAAGAAAGAAGACCCATCTTCTTCCTTGTCTTTCTCTTATTGGGAAGAACTTTTTTTCTCTAATTTTTTGCTGTATAACCAATAGAGAAATCTCTTTTTGATGCCTAAAAATCAAAAATAAAAGATCTAAAAAATATATCAAGATGGGAAGGAGAGGAGGGGTTGGCGTGTGGATATTGGGGCGTCCAACTCTTGGACGCCCCCTCCTTATTTTGGATGACTTGGAGAAGGGAGGGATGTCTCCTTTTTTTTTTTCACAAAAAGAAGAAAGGGGGAACTCCACTTGGGGAAAAGATATCTCACGTTAAGAGGAAGTGGCATGAAGAATTAATTATCACATGGGGTGGCTTGGTTTGGGTTTAGTCCAATTCCAAATAGGATTCAAGATCTTGGTCAAATTCTAACTAATTCTTGGACCTAATCTTAACTAACCTAGGAATTAGTTATAAGCAACTAACAAATTAGATCCTTGCCCAATTATTAGGCTCAAACTTAATTTATAATTAGTTAGATTAAAACTCCATTGATCCAGAGAATGATTCTTGATTGCGATAGAGAAGCTATGTGATAATAAAGCTTCATCCAATCAAGCCTATTATCAAATGATATTTGATCAAATCAAAGCCTATTATCCAATAAGATTAGATCTAATTCAAGCCTATATAAAACTAATTTCATATTTATGCATTCCTAAGATCAATTGGAATAAGCCCTGTTATTTAATAGGACTGTATCCAATTAATCCAAAGCCAATCTAATTGAATCCAATACAATTAGATCTAATTCAATCTCCATAGCTCAATCAAATTGAGTCAATTAATAATCATATTATTAATTAATTATTCTTCTAATTTATTAATCATTAATAAATAATTTATTATAATCTTTGCATAGGATTAATCATTAATCAAATTGATAATTAAATTCTTTAACGATTCATAATCGTCGATTAGTCATTTGATTAGACAGATACTTCTATGTGTATGATCTCATAGATTCAAACCTAAGCCAATAGCACAAGAATAATTCTTGTACTAATCGATATAACCATCTAGCAATGAGACCCGATATCCAGATAGGTTGAGTGTATGCCTAGCAACACTCTAAATCGTATGTGGATATAGTTACTGTATAATTCATCCCTTTGACTCTTGATGCTCAAGGACGACTAAGGATAAACTGTCAACCCAAGAAGAGTGGTCCACACTGTGTCTCAACCTTAAAATCCTATGACTACTCACTAGGATTACTTTGATCAAAATTTTGCTGAATTGAAACATAATGATGCATCATTTTTAATTTTACTTAGAGCGGTCAATCCCATCTTGACTCACACTCAGACTTTACAAGTACTTGACTATACCTAAAAACCTTCCATCATCGAATTAAAAATTCAGATAGTCTGGCAACAAAGCATAATGAGTTACTTGTAAGTCACCAAAATAGCTTCAGGTCCGAGGGACACATATACCCATATCCCATCAGAGCAATCCTTGACAGTAGAGTGCTTCGAAAGTGACACGCTTAGTGAAATATACTCCTACATATCATCCGTATGCTATACCCATGTCACCACACATTTTGGTTAAGAGGACAACCAACTAATATGGCATACAACGATCTATACTCGATATAATTATCGTCTTTGTGACAATTGTGTCATTTTGTCGCAAGTAGAATTTAAGAACCACATGATAAATCCTCCTTTATCATTTTGGAAGTAGTTCTAAGGATTTCATCGTAACATATGAGTTCTATTTTAGAAGATATATTTCTTATGATGAATCTGTCAAATAACATTTATCATTTCATATTTCATATACTTACATGACGCACAATCATCTATAACCTCGATGATTGGCTTTAGGATATATTTTTCAGCAGGATCTTCATTTGATAAATATTATTTTAAAAATATTTCTTCTACCTTCTTGATGGACATAAGATGTTTATGAATCTTAAGGTATTCTTTTTAGAAAAGAAGTTTCTTGGTGAAGGAACTGATACCGTTAAGAGCAAGCTTGGTGAAGCTTGATAGGTAGAGGAACCGACTCTGACACAAACCAATAGAACCAGAGTTGATTAGATCAATTTTGAAGCTCAATGTAAAGGCATCCTTGAGTAGATACAATTAAAGTATCATGTCAGCCAAGCAGATACTTCAGTTTCTAGGTTTCGGGATGGGGATTTGATCTCCCATAGGATGCTGTACAGGGATCTAACTTTGAGAAGTGGCTTGAAATCATTAAATCTGAAATGAAGTCTATGAATCGATGACGTATGGATATTCGTTGATTCACCTGAAGGGATAAGACCCATAGGGCGTGAGTGGATTTTAGATGGATAAGAGGTGCAGACGGAAAGGTGCAGACCTATTAATTCTGTTCGATTGCCAAAAAATTTTATCAAAGTTATAGTGTTGACTATGATGAGATATTTTTCTTGTGGCAATCCTCAAATCTATTCAGATTGAATTAAACTTCTCCAAGTTGGAATATACGTTTTGAACGTATGACTTCATTGAGAAAGAAGTAGAATCTTATATGTACAAATGGGCTAATAATTCTGAAAAAGTATTCTTTGTGTTGTTTGGATGAAATTCTCTTAATCAAAAATAACATCCTTACATTATAGGGAATAAAAGTTTGATTGTCATCTCTGTTCTCCATAAAGGTTTGGAAGGTTATGACAACCATCCTTAAGTATTTATGAAATACTGAGGACCAATGACTCATTTATGGAGAATCTAACTTAAAATCTGTAAAATATTGATTCTAGTTTCTCGTCAGATCGAAATGACAAAGTTATACTAGGTTATATTTTTATCCTAAAAGGAGGAGCGATATACTGAAAAGGTTCCATACAGTATTTAGTAATCAGTTTTATTTGCGATACGGAGTTCTTTGTGGCATTTAATGCTGGTAAAGAAGTTGTTTGGTTATGAAAGTTCATTAGCGAGCTTGGAGAGCTACCCTCTGTTGATGGTCTGATCCTTCTGTATTATCTGCAGTACTGGAGCCAAAGCTCAAGCTGAAGAATTAATGTTCCATCTGAGAATCAAATACTTTCTATATTGTAATCATCTTATTCGACAAGATTGAAATAAAATCGACCTTAGAAAGATCGATCAAAAAGGAGAACTTGACCGGCCCATTGACTAGAGCAATCAGATCTAAAGAGTTCGATAATCACAAATGGAAGATGGATATTTGATACCAATCTGATTAGCTTTAGTCTAAGTGGGAGTTGTTGGAAATTATGTCCTAAAGTCAATCATCTAGGTTGTAGATGATTGCACTCATGTATGTATATGAATTATAAAATGATAAATATTATCTGGTAAGATTCATCATAAAGAATACATCTTCCTAAATAGAACTCATATATTATGATGAAGTCCTTAGAGCTACTTCTAAAATGATAAAAGAGGATTTATCATATGGTTTTTAAATCCTGCTCACAACCAAACGATACAATTATTATAAGGATGATAATTGTATCAAGTATAAGTCATTGTGTGCCATATTAGTTGGTTGTCCTCTTAACCAAGGTATATAGTGACACGGATATGGCATATGGGTGATTTGTAGGAGTACATTTCACTGAGTGTGATCACTTTCAAAGCACTCTACAGTCAAGGATTGCTCTGATGGGATATGGGTATATATGTTCCTCTGACCTGAGGCTACCTCAGTGGCTTACAAACAACTCACTATGCTTTGATGCCGGACTATCTGAATTTTTAATTTAGTTATGAAAGATTTTTAGGTACAGTTAAATACTTGTGAAGTCTGAGTACGAGTCAAGATGGGATTGATCGCTCCAAGTAAAATTGGAGATAATGCATCACTATATTTTAATTCAGTAAAACTTTGGCCAAAATAGTTCTAGTCAGAAGTCATAAAATTTTTGAGGTTGAGACATAATATGGACCACTCATCCTGGGTTGATAGTTTAATCTAAAGTTGTCCTTGAGCATCGAGTATCAAAGGGATGAATTATATGGTAACTATATCCATATGGGTTCTGAAGTGTTGCTGGACGTACATTCGGTCTATTCAGATGTTAGAAATTATTGCTAGATGGTAACATCGATTAGTACAAAAATTATTTTTATGCTATCGACTTAGGTTCGACCTATGAGGTCACATATATGAAGTACCGTCTGATCAAATGGCTGATCAATGATTATAAATCATTGAAGGGTTTAATTATCAATGTGATTGATGATTAATCTTTTATAAAGGTTGCAATAAATTATTTACTAATGGTTGGTAAATTAAAAAAATAATTAATTATTAATATAATTATTAATTTGCTCAATTTGATTGAGCAATGGAGATTGGATCAAATCTAATTGAATTGGATTCAGTTAGATTTGCTTTAGATTGATTGGATGCAGTCCTATTGAATGACAAGGCTTGTTCCAATTGATCTCAGAGATGTAAATTAAATTCTGAGTTGAATGAGATTCAATTTAGTTTTATATATATTTTGATTGATCAAACTCTATTAGATAATTGGCTTGATTAGATTAAGTTCTATTATCAAATGCTTCCCTGATATCCATTAAGATGAGAAGAATTAATCCCTAAATCAATAGAATTTTGATCTAACTAATTCTCTAATTGGATTGGAGCCTAATTGATTTCATAATTGGACTAGAACCTAATTAATTAGTTTGTTATAACTAATTTCTAAATTAGTTAGGATTGGATCCAAGAATTAGTTAGAGTTTGATCAAGATTCATGAGACCTATTTGGAATAGGACTAAACCAACTAAACCCTATCTATTTAAGTGATCCTTCATACCTCCACTCTTTTGCACCATGAGATATCTTGTCCCAACTAAGGTCCCACATTCTCCCTCCCTTTTGTGAAAAAAGGTGGGCGTCCCTCCTCTTCTTGTCACCAAAAAGAAAGGAGGGGCGTCCAAGAGTTGGATGCCTCATATCCCATGCATCTAGACTTCCTTCCCCACCCCTTTTGAAGGAATTTTGTGAGGCTTTTGCTATTGATTCTTAGACATCAAAGAGAGGCTCTCTTGCTAGTTTTGCAGCAAAAAATTGAAAAAGACAAGTTCTTCCCAACAAGAGAAAGAGAAAGAAGAAGAAGGATCTTCTTTTTTATATGCAGTCTTGAAAAAGAAGGAGTTCTTCTCATAATTTTTTTTTATTTTTTTTTAGATTAAAAAATAAATTAGATTTAATTTTTAACATGAGAATTTAAAAAAAATATATCAAAAAAATTTGGTTGGGTGTTTCTAGATCAAGGAGAAAAAAAAAGAAGAAGAGAGAAGAACGATTCTTCTCTTGGATCTCTCTTTTGGGTTCTTCTAGAGCTTAAGATTTCATATGATTTTCAGTATGAAAAATCAAATTAGATCTAATTTTTATCATAAAAAATTAGAGAAGAAAAATTCTTCTTAAAAGTATGAAAAGATGAGAGAAATGTTCTCTCATGTGCATGGGAGAATTGAGAAGGAAGGATTCTTCTCTTGATCTCTATCATAGAGATCTGATGCATTGATCCAAGAAGAAAAAAAGAGGGTCTCTTTGTTCTTCATCTTCTTCATGCTCCTCTTACATCAGCCAAAGCATGGTGTCTTCACGAGCTAGCACTCTTGGAGAGATCGATTAGCATATGGGCTTCGTGTGGATACCTGTGGAGGCCGGACACGTATGCGGTTGTCTAGCATCATGAAGAACCAACTATCATGAATTTCAGATGTGGTGATCTGCTACCTGTGCTCAGGTATGGAGTTTTGAAACTAATTCATATTTAGATATGATCTAAATATAATTTAGATATGATCTAATTACATATAGATATGATCTATACTTTTTGAATTTTAGATTTCAGATTTACATACATGTATATTAGTTTATATCATGATTCCTGTATGGTAGTTTTAGATTTGATCTATGCATGCATTGTAGATTAAATTATTTAATCTATATATATGTTTCACTGTAAAAATTTTAATAAATTTTAAAAATGCATGCACAAAACCACCATACTTTCCTTCAATCTAGTCACTGCATTTTTATGCACCCTGCTTGGGTACTAGACAGGTTTCTGCACTCTCTCCTCCTAGATGGGAATCGATCTGATGGCTTTGGAAGAAACAATGTGGTATAGATGTAGCATCTCCTTGATGGAAGGTTTGGTCAGGAGGGGGACCAAAACAAGGTACTTTTGAAGTTAATCGTGTTGAAAAAATACCTCGAGATTCGATCCATAATAAATCCAGAATGAGGTCCAGGACAAAAAATAAAATTGAACAAGTGGTATCAGATCTTGGTTACTGTGGACAAATGGTACCAAATGATCTAGGAAGAGGTAGAATTGATCGAGATTGGAGATGGAGAAGACAAGCACAATCAAGGTAGAGATCAATTGGTTCGATGGGAAGAGCAATTTTTCTTTATGATAAGTGAGGGTGAAGGACGTGCTCATCCAACATGGATTGATCGATACTCTCTTGTACAAAAAGAAGTTGGACACCATGAAGGAGAAGATCTGGGAGTGGCTATAGATGCAGACGGTAAGTACCATCTACTTGTATCTAGTGGATGAGGTAGTGATTTATGTACTTGATGAGACTTTCCTAATGGTACTATGGTCGAAGCTTAAGGAGTTATACATGGCGAAGTCCCTCACTAACATTCTTTTATTTTAGAGGCAGTTCTACTAACTATGGATGGATAAGGGATAGAGCGTGTAGGAGCATCTCAGCTACTTCCAAATGATTCTCACCAATCTTCTTAGTGTACGTGAGAAGGTTGAGGAGAAGACAGGACGTTGGTCTAGCTAGCATCGCTTTCCTCTTCATATGATTCCTTGATGACTGCTCTTCTAGTAGGAAAGAGCATCATCAAGATGGATGAGGTCACCACAGTGATTCTCTAGAATGAGATTTTCAGAAGAGAGAACCCAGTTTCGAGCTCAAGCGGCAGTAGCTCAGCTTTGGTAGCTTCTGGAGGAGCAGGTGGCAACAGATGGAGTGGTAGAGGATCATGAGGAGGATGATCCACATTCAAGATGAGGGATCCCAGCAAGATCAGATGCTACCAATGTGATGAGTTGGGGCATCATGTTAGACATTGCCCACAACTCAAGGATCAGACGAGGGCTACTATGGTGACAGCCTGTAGCGAGTCAAAAAATGATATCCTATTGATATCTGATGATGTATCTACTTCTTTTCAGTAATAAATTTTAGATTTTACATGCACCAATCGGGTATATTGCAGAGAGGAGGTATTTGATTTCTTGGAGAGTAGTGACGGTACTATTCATCTATTGGATGGATCGAGCTGTACGATTAGGACATCAGGATGGTCAGCTGGAGGATACATGATGATGCAGTGAAGAGATTGGGTGAGGTTTGATACATACGTAATTTTAGATGGAATGTTATCTCACTGAGCAGACTGGATTCAAACGATAATAGGTAGGTAGCTGGTTATGGAAACTTGAAGGTTATGCATGGCGATCGGATTATATTGGAGGAGAAGAAGATCAGAGGAGGACATTACTGCCTGATAGGGAGCCCAGTGCGAGTTAGAGCTTCAGGAGCCAGGGGGAGCCTAGTGCGAGGTGGAGCTCTAGGTGGAGGTAGATTGGGCATGAGATGTGAGACTTAGAAGGATGAGAGACGATGTCACATGGTGAAGTTTCTATTATCATAGGAGACTTCTCCGAATAGATCTTTAGTTAGAGTGGACACAGCTCATGATAGAGGTGAGATCGGACGGCCTGACTCGACTCCCATATATGTCCATCCATGAGACAGCAGACATGCCCCAGGGCATAGGACTGAAATAGATCACAGGCTCTTGGGGATAGGTGGAGGTCTAACATCGAGTCGAGGTGGAGATTATTGAGAAAAATATCTCGAGATTCGATCTATAATAAGTCTAGAATAAGGTCCAGGATGAAAAATGAAATCCAACAAGAATACAAAAGAAACTCACTACTCAACCCTTGTACAAAGATCTTTCAACAAATCGAAGGAGATCTAGTATATGGCCATCCACTGAAAGTCTTTGATCTACTTCAAAGCCTTGAAGAATGGGAGGCACTTCTCTATCGATCTGGCCGCAAATCTGTTCAGTGCAACTACTCATCCTGCAAGGCACTACATTTCCTTCTGAGCCTTTAAAGGTGACATCTCCATGATGGCTCAAATTTTCTCTAGATCCATTTCAATTCCATAGTGGGTAATTATGAAACTAAGGAACTTGCCCGAGGCTAACCCGAAGGTGCACATACTCAAGTTGAGGTTCATGCAATACCTCCTCAAGATTTGGAAAGTTTCCTTGAGGTCTGACTTGATAGCTTTTCATTAGAATGTTGTCCATGTATACCTCTACATTGTGGCTAATCTGGTCTTTGAAGGTCTTATTGATGAGGCATTGGTAGGTGGTGCCAGCATTCGTCAAACCAAAGGGCATAACTTTGTAGCCATATAGCCCTTGATTCATGATGAAAAATGTCTTTTCATTCTTGGGCAACATCTGGATTTAGTTATATCTAGAAAAGGCATCCATGAAGCTGAGCATCTGGTATCCTATAGTGGCATCGACAAGCTGATCTATTCGAGGCAAAGAAAAATTATCTTTTGGATATGCTTTATTTAAGTTAGTGAAGTCTATACATATCCATCATTTGTCGTTTGTCTTCTTGATGAGGACCATATTTGCTAGCCACTCAGGATAATCCACCTCACGAATGAAACCAGCTTTCCAGAGCTTGTCCACCTCTTGCTTTATAGCTTGTTGGCACTTGGAGGCAAAATTTCGTTTCTTCCATCACATGAGTCGGTGTGATGGGTCAATGTACATATGATGTAGCATGACCTCTGGGCTGACTTGGGGCATGTCTTCGCCTGACCATATGAAGATGTTTGCATTGGCTCATAGAAAGACTAGGAGCTTGGCACGAGAGGCTTCATTCTACTATGAACCAATCTAAACTATTTTGCTTGGGTCTGACTTATGCAGGGGGACTGAAATAAGTCACTTGGCTAGCTCCACCCACTACTGCCTTTCTTCATTGTAGGCATCAAAACCTTTGATCATTAATCTTCTTTAAGCTTCTTTCCTTTGAGAGAGGTGACATAATAGTACCTAGCTAAGGTCTAATCACCTTGAAGCTCACTTACGCTTTGGGTGGAGGGAACTTGACCAGCAAGTCGTAAGTCGAAATGATGGCTCAAGGACATTTAGGCTAGGCCTTTTGAGGATTGCATTGTAGGCTAAGGCAACCTTTACAACCAGAAAGTCAAGTATGACCTTGGGTTGCCTTGGAGCCTACCCTACTATCACAAGCAAGTTCACGACACATTTGGCAGGTAGAGTTGATCCTTCGGAGTTGACTCATAGGCAAATTCATCTTACAAAAGAAATCATAGAATAAAATATTTGCAGAGCTTTTGTTATCCATTAGAATTCCTTTTACATTATAATTCGTAATGGTCATGGAAACAACTATAGTATTATCATGAGGGGTCTAGATGCTTTCTGCATCAGCATCCAAGAAAGAGATGTTGTTGTCCGACCTCTACCACTTTAGTGCAGGGGCCCCAACTTGGACCACACGGACATAGGCCTTCTTTGCGAATGATCTCTCACCTCTAGTCACAGATCCACCAGTGATGGCATGGATGACTCTGACAATGGGTATGGTATAGATGACTCCGATGATGGGTCTGCTATCGATCGGAGGCTCAGGCGTGGGCTGAGGTTCATGACTTGAGGCCTTAGCTGAAGGAAAAGAAAGCCTATTTCTATTAAAAACACAATGAATAGCCACGATGCATCTAATTATTTTCTATAAATAACTTAATTAAAGATTAGATCTTTATCTGATATGCAGTAGAATAGGGATTAAATCTCAAAGATTTTGAATCTAATACCTCGCATAGGTCTGAATCCACAAATTTTCTACTTCGTGCCCACACCAAACTTCGTAGGAAAGTAGGATGAAGCCTCGGATTGAGGTACCTTCGTAAGATACTAGAGGAAGGGGAGAGAGGCTTAGGTGTGATGCCTCACACCAGCAAGAGGGGATGCCCAAAGATTCTTCACACCAAGGAGAAGATGGGACGCCCAAGGGGATGACACGCCAAGAGGAAGGGTGACACCTCATCTTCCTTCACACCTCCTCTCTCTCTCTTTCTCTCCTTAGCACACAATCCAATTATTATTTCATGATAGTTAGAGGTCCTTCCTATTTATAGATAATTTTTTATGATCTAAAAGATTAAAATTTTTAATTCAAATAATCTTTGATTAATCCATAACTTATCAAAGAAAGAGTCCTAAGGGAGAAAGGATTGGCGCCTAACTAGGCACCCACATGCACCCATGCCCACACCCCATATGTGGTGGCAACAACGAGCATCCCACTTGGTGTTGGTCAATCATGAAGGAGAGATAGTATCAGTAAAAGTAGACTCTAAGGATCCAATCCAAAAATGAATCAATTCAAATCTAATTCAAACCTGATTCGAAATAATTTTGAATAGACTGTCAATCTCAAACTGTTTAGAATTTAGGACCAAGTTTAATTTAGATTTATGAATCTAATTAATTTAATTACATTAAATATAATTTAAAATTAATTAACACTTAAATCTAATCTCTCATAAACTCCTTGAATCAAAGATCAAATCTCGTTCATCTCTGAAATTGAACTAGAACCTCATGTCTAGTGTTAGCTAGATATAGTCAACTATTTAATTTCATATGATCCATAACTTAATTCTCAATCAAATTAATCTATTTATTCAATCAAGATATATACTTTTAAATTGAACTTATAGACTTAGGTCAATTCTTTCTTATATTGCTTGACTTTGTGCATAACTCCATAGGTTCGAACACTAAGTCAATAGCATAAAACCATTTTTTGTACTAATCAAAGTTACCGTCTAGCAATAATTTCTGATGTCCGGATAGGTTGACTTATCATAAGACAATATTTAAGAACCTATATATATGGTTACTGCATAATTCATCCCTTTGATCCTAAATACTTTAGGACGGTCTAGGATTAAACTGTCAACCTTGAAGGATCATCTACATTATATTCCAACCTTTTAAATTCATCATATGGATTATCTTGATCAAAATTTTATTAAATTGAAATACAACAATGCATCAGCTCTTATAATTTGGAGGGATCAATTTCCTCTTAATCTATACATAGACTTCGCAAGTTCTTGATTGTACTCAGTTGCCTTCCATCACTAAATTAGAAATACAGATAGTCTGACCCCAAAGCACAGTGAGTTGCTTACAAGTCATTATGATGATCTCAATTTTGAGAGACACTTATGCTCATACACTTTGTCAGTTGCTCTTGACAGCAGAGTGTTCAGCAGGTGAGTTACTTATTCAGTGATGATGTACTTCTACATCTCACCTGTATGCCATACCAGTATCTTCACGCTCTTTGGTTAAGAGAACAACCAACTCATATGGCACACAACAACCTCCATTCGATAAATATCATTATCCTTTAATGACGTATCATTTGATCGTGAACATATTGAAGAACTATATGATAAATCCTTCTTTATCGATTATTTTATAGTTTTAAAGACTTCATCACAACATAAGAGTTCTAGCAAGAAAGATGTAACTTTATAATGAGTGATGCCAAAATAATTTTTATTTATTGATTAATAATTTATATACATATTACAGAATGAGCACAATCATCCAAATGATTGATTTTAGGATATATTTTCCAACAACTCCACTTGAACAAAGTCAATCAGGATAATATCTTATATCCATCTTCCACTTATGATCATCGAACTCTTTGATCCCGAGAACTTTAGTGAAGGGGTTGGCTATATTCTTCATTTCGTCGATCTTCTGAAGCTTGATGTCATCTCAATCCATGATATCTCGTATAAAATGATAGCAGCACAAGAAAGAATAGTACCCTACAAGCCAATCGCATAGGGATGCGAAGGGACTTTTCTTTATTTTTTTCCTACTCATTTGTATGACATTAATTATTTTTATTTATGAGGTATTGTATTTTATCATTTGCTGTATCATATTTATTGGTGCGAAAATCTGCTTGCATCGGAGAAGCTGGAGTCGCGATCGCCGTCGAGACCTGCAAAAGAAGTCTAAACCGGAGGTGGAGTTGCTCCGGCAAGACCCTCCGATGCTCAAGTCAGTTCTCTGCCTCAACAAGAATGGAGTGCTTGAACGAAAATTTTAACAGAGTTTCTAGATAAAAATGAGAGCTTAGATAATAACGTATCTGGGGTCCCCTTTTTATAGGCGGAGGGGGCAACAAACTGATAGCGATGCCTGTAACCGTTGACAGTGGGCCGCCCAGAGTCAGGAGAAGTTTGTTGCGGAGAGTAGTGGAGTGGACCCGTGGCTATCATCGGGGCATGCCACGTGGAGTCCGCCACGAGGAGCGGAGCGACGTCCGTTATCGCGACTTGCAGAGAATGAAAGAATCGTACGGTATCCATCGCAGGAAGTGGAGCAGGATCGTGGCCATCATTACGGCCTGCCAGGGTGTGATGGGGCCGTGTGGGATCCGTCGCACGAGGTGGAGCAGAGTCGTGGCCGTTGCTGCGGCCTGTCAGGGGGTAATGGCCTATCGATCGGAGTTCGACTGGGGTGTCTGACGGAGAGAGGTGGCTAGCTACCCGCTGAGAGGAGCTGGGAGTCCGACTCTCACAGGAGTCGGATGGAGTCTTCTTTCAGTTGAAGTCGGAGGCGAAGTCCAGCTCCCACAGGAACTCGGATGGAGTCTTCCCGCAATTGGAATCAGGGATGAAGTCCGGCCCCTGTTGGAGTCCGGACGAAGTTTACCTACAGCTGGAGCCGTGGGCGGAGTCCGGCCCCCGTAGGAGCCCGGGCGGAGTCTGTAGGTGAAATCGTGGGGGAGGTCCGGCTCCCGTAGGAGTTCGGACGAAGCTTACCCGCACTTAGAGTCAGGGATAAAATTGACTCTCGTAGGAGTCCGGACGAAGTTTACCAGCAGCTGGAGTCGTGGGTGAAGTCCGACTCCGTAGGAGCTCGGGCGGAGTCTGCAGGTGAAGTCTGGGTGAGGTCTGGCTCCCGTAGGAGTCCGGACGAAGCTTACCTGCACTTAGAGTCAGGGATAAAGTCTGGCTCCCGTAGGAGTCCGGACGAAGTTTACCTGCAGCTGGAGTCGTGGGCGGAGTCTGGCTCCTGTAGGAGCCGGGTGGAGTCTGCAGGTGAAGTCATGGGCGGAGTCCGGCTCCGTAGGAGTCCAGACGAAGCTTTCCTGCACTTAGAGTCAGGGGCAAAGTCCGGCTCCCGTAGGAGTCCGGACGAAGTTTACCTGCAGTTGGAGTCGTGGGCAGAGTCCGGCTCCCGTAGGAGCCGGGTGGAGTCTGTAGGTGAAGTCATGGGCGGAGTCTGGCTCCCGTAGGAGTCCGGATGAAGCTTTCCTGCACTTAGAGTCAGGGGCAAAGTTGGCTCCCGTAGGAGTCCGAACGAAGTTTACCTGCAGCTGGAGCCATGGGCGGAGTCCGGCTCCCGTAGGAGCCCAGGCGGAGTCTGCAGGTGAAGTCGTGGGTGGAGTCCGGCTTCCGTAGGAGTCCGGACGAAGCTTTCCAGCAGTTGAGGTTGGGGACGAAGTTTGGCTCCCATAGGAGCCTGGACGGAGTTTACCTGTAAGTGAAGTCGCGGGCGGAGCTCGACTCCCGTAGGAGTCCGGGTGGAGCCTTCCAGTAGTTGAGGTTGGGGATGAAGTTCGGCTCTGTAGGAGTCCGGACGGAGTTTACCTGTAAGTGAAGTCGCGGGCGGAGCTCAGCTCCCGTAGGAGTCCGGGTGGAGCCTTCCAGCAGTTGAGGTTGGGGACGAAGTTCGGCTCCCGTAGGAGCCCAGACGGAGTTTACCTGTAAGTGAGTCGTGGGCGGAGCTGGCTCCTGTAGGAGTCTGGGTGGAGCCTTCCAGCAGTTGAGGTTGGGGACGAAGTTCGGCTCCCGTAGGCGCCCGGATGGAGTTTACCTGTAAGTGAAGTCACGGGTGGAGCTCGGCTCCCGTAGGAGTCCAGGTGGAGCCTTCTAGCAGTTGAGGTTGGGGACGAAGTTCGGCTCCCGTAGGAGCCCGGACGGAGTTTACCTGTAAGTGAAGTCGCGGGCAGAGCTCGGCTCCCATAGGAGTCCGGGTGGAGCCTTCCAGTAGTTGAGGTTGGGGATGAAGTTCGGCTCCCGTATGAGTCCGGACGTCGTGAAGAATCCAGTCGGTGCTGGCGGGGTCCTGCTCGTCGATGAAACTTGGGAGCGTGGTGGGGGTTCGGCTGTCTGGGAGGTTTGAAGAGATGTTGTCGGAGGTCGAAAGTCAGTTGGATCCCCGGAGGGTCACTCCCATCAGAACTTCGGCTGGGGGTATTTTATACCCAACATCAGTCCCCCTACTTTCGAGTTGAATTTTGAATGAGAGAAGTACAGAAAGATTATCGCAGTCGAAGTTCATCCCTCGACGTCCGTACGCGATTGCCCTTGATATTTTGGTATTTAATGCACGCGTGATGGAGCCTTTTTCGATTAGGGCGATTCGAAGAGCCTTTTTGGAACTCTCACCAGGGCGTGATCCCAAGCGTCACGTCATGAAAGTCTGCGAATGGTCAACCCTAGGTCACGGTGAGTGGGACACGCGGTGAGCACTGGTTGGCCTAGGGACACCTGCCACCATAATTGCGCCAGGCTCCGTTGCCTATTTAAGCCCCCATTCTTCTCCAGGGGCTTCACTTCGCCTGAGGGACGGCACTTTCCTTCGCCTGAGAGCTTAGCCACTCAACCACTCCATCGGTACCCCTTCCAGCTCGAGCATCCCTCGTGCTGGTCCTTGCCATCTCCGTCGGCTCTCTGCTGCATCCAGTCCCCCGAATCTGTCCATGGGGTTCCCTTGCACGGACCCCTGCTCCGGAGGCCAATCTCCAGATGACGCCACGGGCTAAGAAAAGTACAAGGAGTAGAACGGCAGTCTGCGATTCTCCGATCGTCGAACTGTCGCTGAGGGTTCCCGCCGCCTTAAAGGGGCTTGAGGGAGAATTCTTTCAACAACAGGGGTTTAATAACGGGACAACCGGTGAGGATGTTCTGCTGAGAACTTTGGAGTAGCCGAATGGGGCGACACCGGTCAAGGGGGCAGAGTCTTCATCACAAGCCGTGGTGGAATCCTTGATGTCTCGGGGCCGAGGGACCAGAAGCGGTCGGTGCCGACGGTGGAGCAGCAAAACTTGTTGCGGGGACGGTGGAAGTAGCGCATGCCGACCTTACGGAACACCCAGGATGGTGGTTATCATGGAGCACATGGTGGTGGCATATGCCTTCGTGCCACCGCTGCCTCCGGGGTGGTTCCGGTTCTTCTTGAAATAGGTCATCGTCGCCGCTGCCGCCGCCCTTGCTGCCCCCTGAATCTATTCCATTCTTTTCCCCCTAGGGTTGGGATCTCGGAGGTGGAGCGGAACAAGGCAGGGGCGAGAGCCGAGAGGCTTGTCACATGTGCTGGAAAATACTGCTGGGAAGGGTAGAACCTGGAAGAGAAGTCTACAGCTCAAAGTGGCCTTCGGTGCATCCCTTTCGAGTCTTGTAATAATGTTTTCTTTTTTCGGCCCTCCGGTCTTGTAACGTACATCGAGAAATGAGAAGAAAATTTTGTTACTTCGTTTGTGCCTGCCGAACTTCTTTTCTTTACCATTGCTGTGGTTGTATTCCCTTCTCTTTACTTCTCTCTTTCTTTTTCATTTGAAATTTTTCCTCAGCTCTTGGTGGGGCTACGGGGGTTCGGCTCCCGTAAGCGAAGTTGGGACGGAGTCCGGCTCCCGTAGGAGTCCGGTGGAGTTTGCCTACAATTAGAATCAGGGATGAAGTCCGGCTCCCGTAAGAGTCTGGATAAGTTTACCTGCAGCAGGAGTCGTGGGCGGAGTCTGGCTCCTGTAGGAGTCCGGACGAAGTTTTCCTGCAGTTGGAGTTATCGGTGGAGTCCGGCTCTCGTAGGAGTCCGACGGAGTCTTGTTGCGAAGGGGCCGCTGGGGAAGGTCCCCCCTTTTTCTCTCCTGGTCTTGAACGACCAAACTTTAGTTGGTGCCGGGATGAGGTCCTTTCCCTATTTCTGTCGTAACAGGTTCCATTCCGGGTTAGGACGAGGTCCTTCTCTTGTCACTAACACGGCCGTAGGCATACATATGGGCGTTGCTGGGCCTTCCCCCCCTTCCGTCTAAAGAGAACCGGGCCTTCAACTTTGCTCAAGTTAGGGTGAGGCTCTCCTCTGTCCTAATAGGGCTGTGGGGGCACACATGGGCATTGCAGGGCCTCTCCCCCCATCCGGTCTAAAGAGAACCGGGCCTTCGACTTTGCTCAAGTTAGGCGAGGTTCTCCTCCTGTCCCTAACAGGCTGTGGGGCACATATGGGCATTGCGGGCCTCTCCCCCCATCCGGTCTAAAGAGAACTGAGCCTTCGACTTTGCTCAAGTTAGGACGAGGTTCTCCTCCTATCCCTAACAGGCTGTGGGGCACATATGGGCGTTGCAGGGCCTCTCCCCCCATCCGGTCTAAAGAGAACTGAGCCTTCGACTTTGCTCAAGTTAGGGCGAGGTTCTCCTCCTGTCCCTAACAGGGCTGTGGGGGCACATATGGGCGTTGCAGGGCCTCTCCCCCCATCCGGTCTAAAGAAACCGGGCCTTTGACTTTGCTCACGTTAGGGCGAGGTTCTCCTCCTGTCCCTAACATGGCTGTGGGGGAGCGTAAGAGCGTTGTAGGGCCTCTCCTCCATCTGGTCTAAAAGAATCGGGCCTTTGACTTTGCTCACGTTAGGGTGAGGTTCTCCTCCTGTCCCTAACATGGCTGTGGGGGCGCGTAAGGGCCGTCATACGGGCCTCTCCCTGATCCGATCTTAAAATAATCAGACTTTCATTTTGCTCATGTTAGGATGAGGTTCTCCTCCTGTTCCTAACATGAGCTTGTTTTAATTGTTTGAAGGGGTTATCCCCAATCGTAATAAGTCCTGCCAAAAGGGAAAGACATGCAAAGTAGAAAGGAATTTTGATTCAAAGTAAAGTCGTGAGTAGTGCATTCACAGATTTCCCGAATTTCATGGTTGTGGAAGGTCTGCTCCTCCTTGAGGGCCTCCGATGATGGAGTCAATGGTCACGATCGGAGGCCGATCTCCGGGCTGTTCCTCCCTCCTTGGCGGTTCAGGTTACGCAGGGCCCTTGGCCGATCTTCTCTATCTTCAGGCCGGGTCGAATGAACCTATCGAGTCAGCCTCTCGGATGAGCTCCTCGATCTCGTCTCAGAGCTGGATGCATTCCTCTGTGTCGTGGTCGTGGTCGCGATGGTAGAGATAGAATTGTTGGGGTGGTGCTTCCCAGGGTGTGTGCGCATCCTCTCTGGCCTAGGGAGCTGCTCCCTGACCTCCATCAGTACCTGGGTCTTCGAGGCATTGAGGGGGGATAGTTGCGAATCTTCCTGGTGGAGAACCCCACCGGACTCTGAGGTCCGAACTTCTCTGCCTATGTACCCGGGAGGAGAATGGACACGCTTGTGCCCAGGAGGGGATCGAGAATGCGGCCGAGCTTCTCTCGACCCTTTTTCGACTGCGGGCTTACTCGAGTCTCCCGCCTGCCGCTCTCTCGCAGTCTCCTCATCTTTCATTTTGAAGGCTTCCTCCGCTCGAGCGTATCCTTCAGCTCGAGCCAACAAATCAGCAAAATCTCTGGGGTACTTCTTCTCCAGGGAGAACAAAAGGTCATTCTTCTGAAGGCCGCCCTTCAGAGCGGCCACTGCTACCGATTGGTCCAGATTCCGGACTTCCAGCATTGCGAATTAAAATGGTTGATGTAGTCCGAATGGACTCCCCCTCCCTCTGCTTGATATTAATGAGGGACTCCGAACCCTTCCGGGGGTGCTGGCTGCTGACAAAATGGGCCACAAATTGGTGGCTCATTTGATCGAAGGAAAAGATGGTACCTGACTTCAGCATCGAGTACCAATTTCTCTCGCTCCCTTCAAGGTGGATGGGAAGGCTTGGCACAGAATGGCGTCGGGTGCGCCATGAAGCAGCATCATCGTCCGGAAGGCCTCAGATGATCAACCGGGTCCGAAGTCCCGTCATAGCTTTCGAATGAGGGAGTTTGAAGTTTGGCGGGATCGGTTCCTGCATGATCATTTGAGAAAAGGGAGGGTCAGTGCAAATATCCTCACCATAGGCGGGGGAGCGTGGCGAGTTCTTTGATCCGTCGGTTCATCTCCTGGAGTCTCTGATCTAGAAAATCCTCCCGACTTCGGGTCTCGAGGGTCTCTGGCAGAATGGGGGCAGGGACCTTCCAGGGGTGGAGTCATGATCCGATTGAGGGCTCTCCACCCTTGGTTTGTCTTCCCGAGAAAGACGGAGCGGCTGGCCCACATGGCCCATCCCACCGCGATTTTGGTGTTCCGGTGATGCTCTTTTCAGGCATACTGATGCCTGCGGCTGCTGCTGCTGCATGGCCTGCACAGCTTCAGTGAGGCCCCTGACCTGCTGCGCTAGCAGATCAAATTGCTCCATGCCGATCACCGTTGTCGGAGGAGGAGGAGGAGGCTGGAAAACTGGAGGTGAGGCCAGAGCCTGAGATCTGGCCGCGGAGGCCGTGGATCGTCGCGTGGATGCCTTGCGGGGAGGCATCGGGCAAAGACCAAGTGGATGAAAGAGGAGAGGGTGCCGAAAAAAATGCCCGGGGGCAGTCCCGTTGAGCGCTCCTTTAAGAACAAGGGACTGTGAAGATACAGCCCCTTCTTCTAGCACCAATCTTGTTGGTGTGAAAATCTGCTTGCACCGGAGAAGCTGGTGTCGTGGTCGCCGCCGGGACCTACAAAAGAAGTCTAAACAGAGGTGGGGTTGCTCCGGCAAGATCCTCCGACGCTCAAGTCAGTTCTCTGCCTCAACAAGAATGGAGTGCTCGAATAAAAATTTTAGCAGAGTTTCTAGATAAAAATGAGAGCTTAGAGAATAACGTATCTGGGGTCTCCTTTTTATAGGCGGAGGGGGCAACAAACTGATAGTGATGCCTGTAACCGTCTGACAGTGGGCCGCTCAGAGTCAGGGGAAGTTTGTTGCGGAGAGTAATGGAGTGGACCCGTGGCTATCATCAGGCATGCCACGTGGAGTCCGCCACGGAGAGCGGAGCGACGTCCGTTATCGCGACTTGCCAGAGAATGGAAGAATCGTGCGGTATCCATCACAGGAAGTGGAGCAGGATCGTGGCCATCATTACGGCCTGCCAGAGAGTGATGGGGCCGCGTGGGATCTGTCGTAGGAGGTGGAGCAGAGTCGTGGCCGTTGCTGCGGCCTGTCAGGGGGTAATGGCCTATCGACGGGAGTTCGGCTAGGGTGTCTGATGGAGAGAGGTGGCTAGCTACCCGCCTGAGAGGAGCTGGGAGTCTGGCTCTCACAGGAGCCCAGACGGAGTCTTCTTTCAGTTGAAGTCGGAGGCGAAGTCCAGCTCCCACAGGAACTCGGATGGAGTCTTCTCGCAATTAGAATCAGGGATGAAGTCCGACCCCCTAGGAGTCCGGACGAAGTTTACCTGCAGCTGGAGCTGTGGGCGGAGTCCGGCCCCCATAGGAGCCCGGGCAAGTCTGCAGGTGAAGTCGTGGGTGAGGTCCAGCTCCCGTAGGAGTTCGGACGAAGCTTACCAGCACTTAGAGTCAGGGACAAAGTCGGCTCCATAGGAGTCCGATGAAGTTTACCTGCAGTGGAGTCATGGGGGAGTTCGTTCCCGTAGGAGCCCGGGCGGAGTCTGCAGGTGAAGTCGTGGGCGAGGTCCGCTCCCGTAGGAGTCCGGATGAAGCTTACCTGCACTTAGAGTCAGGGACAAAGTCCGGCTCCCTAGGAGTCCGGAGAAGTTTACCTGCAGCTGGAGTCGTGGGTGGAGTCCGGCTCCCATAGGAGTCCGGCGGAGTCTGCAGGTGAAGTCGTGGGCGAGTCCGGCTCCCGTAGGAGTCCGGACGAAGCTTTCCTGCACTTAGAGTCAGGGGCAAAGTCTGGCTCCCATAGGAATCCGGACGAAGTTTACCTGCAGCTGGAGTCGTGGGCGGAGTCCGGCTCCCGTAGGAGCCGGGCGAGTCTGCAGGTGAAGTCGTGGGGAGTCTGGCTCCGTAGGAGTCCGGAAAAGCTTTCCTGCACTTAGAGTCAGGGGCAAAGTCAGCTCCGTAGGAGTCCGGACGTAGTTTACCTACAGCTGGAGCCGTGGGCGGAGTCCGGCTCCCGTAGGAGCCCGGGCGGAGTCTGTAGGTGAAGTCGTGGGTGGAGTCTGGCTCCTATAGGAGTCCAGATGAAGCTTTCCAGCAGTTGAGGTTGGGGATGAAGTTCGGCTCCCGTAGGAGCCCGGACGGAGTTTACCTGTAAGTGAAGTCGGGTGGAGCTCGGCTCCCGTAGGAGTCGGGTGGAGCCTTCCAGCAGTTGAGGTTGGGGACGAAGTTCGGCTCCCGTAGGATCCGGATGGAGTTTACCTGTAAGTGAAGTCGTGGGCGGAGCTCGGCTCCTGTAGGAGTCCGACAAAGCTTTCCAGCAGTTGAGGTTGGGGACGAAGTTCGGCTCCCGTAGGAGCCCGACGGAGTTTACCTGTAAGTGAAGTCGCGGCGGAGCTCGGCTCCCGTAGGAGTCCGGGTGGATCCTTCCAGTAGTTGAGGTTGGGGACGAAGTTCGCTCCCGTAGGAGTCCGGATGGAGTTTACCTGTAAGTGAAGTCGCGGGCGGAGCTCAGCTCCCATAGGAGTCCGGGTGGAGCCTTCCAGCAGTTGAGGTTGGGGACGAAGTTGGCTCCCGTAGGAGTCCGGACGGAGTTTATCTGTAAGTGAAGTCGCAAGCGGAGCTCGGCTCCCGTAGGAGTCCGGGTGGAGCCTTCCAGCAGTTGAGGTTGGGGACGAAGTTCGGCTCCCGTAGGAGCCCGGACGGAGTTTACCTGTAAGTGAAGTCACGGGTGGAGTTCGGCTCCCGTAAGAGTCTGGGTGGAGCCTTCTAGCAGTTGAGGTTGGGGACGAAGTTCGGCTCCCGTAGGAGCCTGGACGGAGTTTACCTGTAAGTGAAGTCACGGGCAGAGCTCGGCTCCCTAGGAGTCCGGGTGGAGCCTTCCAGCAGTTGAGGTTGGGGATGAAGTTCGGCTCCCGTAGGAGTCTGGACATTGCGAAGAATCCGGTCGGTGCTGGCGGGGTCCTGTTGTCGACGAAACTTGGGAGTGTGGTGGGGGTTCGGCTGTCTCGGAGGTTTGAAGAGATGTTGTCGGAGATCGAAAGTCAGTTGGATCCCCAGAGGGTCACTCCCATCACGAACTTCGGCTGGGGGTATTTTATACCCAACAATATTTTTTATGATTATGATAAACGCCATAGATTATAGCAATAATTTTAGGGTCATGATGAGATCATACCAGTGAGACCTAAAATCTTAATAGCCCCAATCTAAAATATTCCTAGTCATTGGATCATCGAGTCGAAGATTGATAATACCGATAAGACTGGTACATCCAATGTATGCTCGATAGAGAGGATAGTTGATCTCATAACTACTTATGTAGTGACACTAATATAAGGATGTAGGTGTTCATTAGAGAATAAGTTCACTGAACTGACCCACCAAAAGAACATCTGATGGAGCCTTACAGTATGTTAACAGATGATTCTTCAGTGGGAGTGGTACATATAATTCTTTGACCTGAGATCACCATGGTACCTTGTGTACATAGATCTTACTTTGGTTTATTCCCTAGCACACCACTTTGAGATGTATGTGGGATACTCTGAGTATAGTGAAGTATGCTTAGAGATTGTGAGTGATCAATAAGAAATCGATCACTCCTTGTAGGAAGAGAGAATATCCTATGTGATCTCATAGCATGATGACTCTAAGAGTTTCTAGCCAGAACAGGAATAAACAGTAGAAATAATTTCTACTGGTTCATCAATCGAGTCATCATCATTAGATCGAGATATATATGGATAGGTATTTGGGTTTGACATATTTTTATTGTGGTGATTTCAGTACAGGGGTAAAATGATAATTTTAAAATTTTTTCAAAATTACAATTTTACAGTGAAAATTATCAATTAATCTAATTAATTAACATGTATTAACCCTATATATGGATCTAAATATGATATATATAGCATGCATTTAAATTTGAAATTTAAACTTCTACAGTAAATATTTTACTGTTATGTGTTCAGAACACATTACCTTCGTGCGGATAGTCGATCGCCATAATCTGATCACGTCAGAAGGGTCTGATCATCGCAATACAGCCACACAGTGTGTTTGGCCTCTGCGGATTGTCTACACGAAGCTTTCGATCTGATCGGCTCCTCACGAATGCTAGTTCGTTACAGAATCCTTTCGACGGTTGATGTTGATCGAACTCCATCGATCTTGATCTATCGATTCTTTGGATGCTCTGGATCATCAGCAGATATACTTGAGAGGTTGATGAATCTCTCTCTAAGATCTGGTGGGCTCACAATGCTCGTAGCTCACTTTCTCACTTCCCGAACCCTAGGCAGTAACTCTAGGGTACACACAGAAGACACTGCGCCAACTCTCTTACTTTTCTTTTCTCTCGGAGTTTTTGAACTTTCAACTCACGCACAAGACCTTCTTCATGCAACCTTTTTTCTCTCTAATCTGATGTGTGCACGCCCTATCTTTTCATTTCTTTTAAAATGGTGCAAGACCGCATCTTTGCAGTATTTTTACCGCGTGAGAGGATAAAGATAAGTGGTTGCTCACTTGAATTCAAATCGAATTTGAATTCAAATGCCAACCAACCAATTTTATCCACTTTTGGCGTGAGAAGGGAAGGGCGTGGGCTTCTTTGTGCATAGAGAGTTTACATGAGAAACCTTTTCTCGTGTGGAGGAAGTGGTGCACAAATGAAAGGGGTGGCGCAGGGATTTGTTAACCATTCAAATTCAAACATCCTTTGAATTTGAATGGCCAACCAATTTATCCTTATCATTATCCATTCAAAATGGTGCACAAAGAAGGGGCGTGGGAAGGCTTCTACGTGGGAGAAAATTCACAAGAATTTATTTCTCGTGAATTCAAATTGGCGCAGGTGAAGTGAGGTGGCGCAAGGAGATAAGTCAAGGTGGTTTGAAATTTTAAAGCAATCTAATTGAACCAACCATATTAAAATAGGTTAGACATAATTAGACTAAATTAAACCCAACATAATTAGACTTAATTAGGCTCAATAAAATCTTAATCAAATCAGGAATTGACTAAGCCCAACCCCTGATCAAATCAGGGACCAAACCACCTCGACGATTAGGTCAACTCTTAACCTAATCGGGTCAAACCCAACTGAATCCAATTTAATTGGACTTGATCCAAAAATAATTACTCAATCAAATTGAGTTAATTAATGATCAAATCACTAATTAAACCTCTCATAAATACTGAGTCCAAATCCGATGGGCAATCGGACATCAAAGTCCATCGATATGAAACCTTGATCGAAGAATCTTAAACCAGTAGGACTCTTGATCCCGGTATCTAAAATGTGTGAAACTCATGATCTGAGAATCCTGATTCTCAATCATAGAGTCTCTGAGCATTTGGACTCTTGATCGAAGAGTCTCAGTCCAGTGAGACTCTTCACCAGCCATCAGATCAGATAGGAACCTCTAATGTGTGTGACCCCGCAGGTTTGAAGCTAAGCCGGTAGTACAGGAACCAATTCCTGTACTAATCGAAGTGACCATCTAGCAATGGTATCTAACATCTGGATAGGTCGAATAGTCACAATCACAACATTCAGAACCTACATGAATATGGTTACTGTATAATTCATTCCTTTTGACCTCTGTGTATAGGACGACTCAGGGTTAAACTGTTAACCCTGATTAGATCATCCGAATCATGCTCAACTCAAATAGTCCTGTGACTCCTCAGTAGGACTACCCTGGCCAAGATTTTGCTAAATTGAAACACGACTGTACACAGCTCCTGAACTGGAATGGTCAATCTCATTTTGACACACGCACTGACAAGTCAAGTACTTGGCTACACCCAGCAGCCTTCCGTCACTGAATTAGAAATTCAAGTAGTCCAGTGCCTAAGTACAGTGAGTTGCTTGCAAGTCATCATGATGGTCTCAGGTCAGAGGGACAGTTATACCCATATCCCATCAGAGTAAATTTTGACAGCAGAAAAAGCTCCGGAGTCGGTCACGTTCAGTGTAGATGTACCCTTACATCTCACCTGTATGCCATACCAGTGTCTCCACACTCCTTGGTTAAGAGGACAACTGTTGCTCCTAGATTGATTTTGATGATTACAAAGCAGATTGAAGGGATACAATATTTTAAAATGAAAAAGTCCTTATGCTCTTCAAGGGCAAAATCGTAATTTTATTAAAATCCTGATTTGATAGTACCATTTGGTAGAACAAATGATTTGAAATCTATTGGTGAAAATTTTATTGTGTTTGGACTTATATTTTTGAAGTTATGAAGGTTTGAAGTGCATGAGTCGACTCATGAGTCAACTCATGGCACTGTGAGCTGATTGGCACGCAAAAATTCTCCTTGGCACGCTAGTTTTCTGGCTTGGCACGACCTGTGAGTCGACTCATGAGTCGACCCACAAGGCATGAGTCGACTCATGAGTCGACCCCTGCTAATTTGAGCCAAGAAATTCCAGAAAAGCATTCTCTAGTTTTTGCAACAGAGGTCGACTCATGAGTCGACCCCTGAAGCATGAGTCGACTCATGAGTCGACCCCTGCGATGGGAAATGTCAGCAACGGCTATTTTTTTGCCCGTTTTAATTGCCATTTATGCTTCCTAAAAATCCTCTAACGGCTCTTTATCTGCCTAAATTGTTTTCTCTTGCTTCTAATGCTACAAAATGCTTAATTTGATGAAAGAAATTGCAGATTAAATAGCGGATCAAACGTGAAATCAAATGTGAAGAGAAAAAGAAGAAAAAGAGAAAAACAGAAGAGAGGATCCGAAATTTGCAAGAAAAAGCCTGAGATCAATGAAATATCCATAGAGAAAAAGAGAGAGGATCCACAATATACCAGAGAGATTGTGAAAGAGAAAAGGAAGATCTTTCAAGGAGAGAATTCTTCACGCCTATCGTTTCAACCTTGATCTAGAGATCGTTCAAAGCTTTCAAGAGATCTTCAATCAACAATCAACCTCTTCTCAAGCGTTCAACCGTTCATTCATCTTGAGAAAATCTGAAAAAGGGGTTCTTCATTTGAGTAAAGCTTTTATTGTTATATTTGCTCATTTAAGGAGCTGTTATTGTATTCATCTGTGCTCTAAATATTCTTACTCTTTGTGAGTTTTTGCTCTTATTTTTGGAGGATTTCCAAAACAAGGAAAGGTTGATCCGAACCTGAAATCGGAGTGTTTTGGGTTTGCTTGTACCTGAAAAACAAGTGTTCTAGCTTGGGATAGCTAGGGTCGGAGTTTCCGATGTCTTGTATTCTAGCTTGGGATAGCTAGTGTCGGAGTTTCCGACGTTTTGTATTTGGGTTGAATACAAAGGATAGTGGATTGAAATTCCCAAGTGGGATCTTGGGGAGTGGATGTAGGTGTAAGGTTAGCACCGAACCACTATAAATCCTTGTGTTTGTGGTGTGCTTTATCGCTTTATCTTATTTCTTTATTATATCCTTGCAATACTACTTTAGGTAATTAATATTGATTTAAAGCCATTGTTTTGTTCTTCATAAGTTATTTGTTGGGCTTAAAATTTTTAGAAACTCAATTCACCCCCCCTCTTAGGTTGCATAGCTGGGCAACAAGTGGTATCAGAGCCAGTGCTCTAGCCCTTCTTTGATCTAACAATCAAAGAGCCAAAGATCTATGGCAACCCATGTTGGAACTTCTCTAGCCGAGGGGCAATCAACAAACCGACCTTCACTTTTCAATGGGTCTAATTACACCTATTGGAAAGCTCGGATGAAGATTTTTATACAAGCACTCGACTATGATATGTGGAGTATCATAGTGAATGGTCCTCACACACCCACCAAGATTATAGATGGTGAGGAGTCAACCAAACCCGAGAAAGAATGGGATGAGGTTGACAAGAAATTGGCACAATTAAATGCCAAAGCTATGAATGTTCTTTATTGTGCACTAGATGCTAGTGAATTTAATCGCATTTCTACTTGTGCATCTGCTAAAGAAATATGGAATAGGTTAGAAGTCACCCATGAGGGAACAAATCAAGTAAAAGAGTCTAAAATAAACATGCTTGTACATAAATATGAATTGTTCAAAATAGAGCATGATGAGTCCATAACTGCTATGTTTACTCATTTTACTGATATAATCAATGGTTTAAAGAGTCTTGGCAAATCTTATACTAACAGTGAACTTGTAAGGAAGATTCTCAGGTCACTGCCAAGAACTTGGGAAGCCAAGGTGACTGCCATCCAAGTAGCAAAGGACTTGAACACTCTACCTCTAGAAGAGCTTCTTGGATCCTTGATGACTCATGAACTTAGCATGATGCAACATCAAGAGGATGAAATCAAAAAGAAAAGAACTATTGCCCTCAAATCCACAACTTCACCTGATTATGAAACAGATGACTCTGAAGATGAAGATCAGGATGAGGAGATGGCTCTCATCACCCAGAAATTCAAGAAGTTTCTAAGAAAAAGGAAACAGGGGATGAGAAAGAAATTTACAAAAAGGGATCAAAGCATAGAAAAGGAGAAAGATCAAACCCCTATATGCTACGAGTGCAAGAAGCCAGGATATTTCAGATCTGAATGTCCTCAATTGAAGAAAGGTCCAAAGAAATTCAAAAAGAAGGCAATGATGGCGACCTGGAGTGCGAGTGATGACTCAAGCTCCGACGAGGAAACCTCAACCGAACAAGCCAATCTGTGCCTGATGGCACATGAAAATGAGGTAACTTCTGAATCCACTAGTGAATTTACTTTTGAAGAATTGCATGAAGCATTCTATGATTCAATTGATGAATTAAAGAAACTAGGGAAGAAAAACAAAGAGCTAAAATTGAAAAATCAGTCCTTAGTGAAACAAGCTGAAATTCTTTCAATTGAAAAATTCACATTGATTCAAGAAAATCAAAACTTTAAGGATGAAATTAACAGGCTGAAATCTATGGTAGATAAGTTCACCTTAAGTTCAAACAAGCTAAATATGATCCTTGATAATTAGAAAGCTATATATGATAAGGCTGGACTTGGTTATAAACCCCTGAAGAAACAAAAATTTTTGAAGGATATTTATGCAAATTATTCAAGCAAAAAGCCTACAAATATTACTTGTTTTAAATGTGGAAGAATAGGACATAAATCATACACATGTCTTATTAACAAATATGCAAACACAAAGAAAATATGGGTTCCAAAAGGAACCATTCTGACTAACCTGAAAGGACCCAAGAAAGCTTGGGTACCTAAGACAGAAACTTGATCTGTGCTTGCAGGTGTGTCTAGCATCCTAAGAAGGAAACAGAAAATGGTATCTTGACAGCGGATGCTCGAGACACATGACTGGTGATGAATCATAATTCATCACGCTTGATGCTAAGGATGGAGGGATGGTCACCTTTGGAGATAATGGCAAAGGAAAGATCATCGGGATAGGTAACATTGGTATCACTCCCTCCAAATACATTGAGAATGTTTTACTTGTTAAAGGTTTAAAGCATAACTTACTTAGCATTAGTCAATTCTGTGATAAAGGGTATAAAGTAAGTTTTGAATCATCTGTATGCATTGTGACGAGTCCTATTAACGATGGCATTAAATTTATAGGACATAGGCATGGCAATGTTTATATGGTAGACTAGAATGATTTAACTAAATTAGACATGCAATGCCTAGTTTCCTTAAATGCTAAAATAAATGAGACTAGTTGGCTGTGGCATCGTAGACTTGCACATATTAGCATGCATTCTCTTTCAAAATTAATCAAAAAGGATTTAGTTCTCGGTTTGCCAAAATTGAATTTTGAAAAGGATAGAATTTGTGATGCATGCCAATTAGGTAAACAAACTAGAGTATCATTTAAATCCAAAAATACTATTTCAACTTCTAGACCTTTAGAGCTCTTACATATGGATTTATTTGGACCAACTAAAACCACTAGTCTAGGAGGAAAACGATATGAATTTGTAATAATTGATGATTACTCTCATTTTACTTGGGTTTTCTTTTTAGCTCACAAAAATGAAACTTTTCAAATTTTCACGAAATTTCATCGAAAAGTCTCTAATGAAAAAGGGTTTTCAATTCACAATATTAGAAGTGATCATGGAACAGAATTTGAAAATCATGACTTTGAAAATTTTTGTGATGAAAATGGAATTGGCCACAACTTCTCTGCTCCTAGGACACCCCAACAGAATGGGGTAGTTGAAAGGAAAAATAGAACCTTAGAAGAAATGGCCCGTACCATGCTCTGTGAAAGCAACCTTCCAAAATATTTTTGGGCGGAAGCTATTAACACAGCATGTTACATTTTAAATCGTGCTTTAATAAGACAATTTTTAAAGAAAATCCCCTATGAACTTTGGAAAGGAAGAAAACTAAATATTGCCTATTTTCATATTTTTGGTTGCCGATGTTTTGTATTAAATAATGGCAAAGAAAAACTTGGTAAATTTGATGCAAAATCAGATGAAGCAATCCTTCTAGGTTACTCCTCCACTAGTAAAGCATTTAGAGTGTTCAACAAAAGAACCTTAGTAGTTGAGGAGTCCATACATGTTGTCTTTGATGAATCTAACGATCCTCCTTCAAGGAAGAATGAGGGTGTTGATGATGCAGATCCACTAATAGAAGGTATGAAGGAGATCACTCTGAAAGATTCAGCAACTCCAGAAGACAAGGATCAAGAAGATGAACAAAATGAGAAAAGTGAAGAAATTCAAGAACAACCTCAAGGTACAAATGACTTATCCAAGGAATTGAGGTATGTTCACAACCACCCTAAGGAATTAATTATCGGTAATCCTATGCATGGGGTAAAAACACGTTCTTCACTTAGAGATGTACTTAATCATTGTGCTATTGTATCTCAACTTGAACCTAAAACTTTTGAAGAAGCTGAAAATGATCATAACTGGATTAATGCTATGCAAGAAGAACTCAGTCAATTTGAAAGAAATAATGTTTGGACCTTAGTGAAAAGACCTAAAGATTATTCAATAATTGGCACAAAATGGGTCTTTAGAAACAAGTTAGATGAGCATGAAAATGTAATTAGAAATAAAGCAAGACTGGTTGCTAAGGGATATAATCAAGAAGAAGGAATTGATTTTGATGAAACCTTTGCACCTGTTGCTAGATTAGAAGCCATTAGACTTCTACTTGCTTATGCTTGCTTTATGAAATTCAAACTATTTCAAATGGATGTTAAAAGTGCATTTTTAAATGGATATATTTCTGAAGAAGTATATGTAGAACAACCCCCAGGATTTGAAAATCATGCTTTTCCCAATCATGTCTTTAGATTAAATAAAGCTTTATATGGTCTAAAACAAGCACCTAGAGCATGGTATGAAAGGCTAAGCAAATTTCTACTAAATAATGGTTTCTCAAGAGGCAATGTAGACACAACCCTATTTATTAGAAGAAACCAAAATGATATGCTAATTATACAAATTTATGTTGATGACATAATTTTTGGGTCTACTAATGAATCCCTTTGTCAAGACTTTGCTAAGCTTATGCAGGGAGAGTTCGAGATGAGCATGATGGGAGAACTCACTTTCTTTCTCGAACTCCAAATCAAACAATCAAAAGAGGGAATCTCCATCACCCAAAGCAAGTACACCAAGGAACTACTCAAAAGATTTGGAATGGAGAATTGCAAACCTATTGGCACACCAATGAGTCCCTCAAGTAAGCTTGACAAGGATGATGAAGGTAAAAGCGTAGACTTAAAATACTACAGAGGTATGATTGGCTCATTATTATATCTAACTACAAGTAGGCCTGATATCATGTTTAGTGTTTGCTTATGTGCAAGATATCAATCTAATCCTAAGGAATCTCATTTGAATGCTGTTAAAAGAATCCTTAGATACTTAAATGGTACACAAACTATAGGGTTATGGTACTCTAAGGACTCACAAATTAATTTGTTAGGATATTCTGATGCTGATTTTGCTGGATGTAAATTAGATAGAAAAAGCACAAGTGAAACTTGCCAATTTCTTGGAGTTAACCTAATCTCATGGTTTAGCAAGAAACAAAATTCGGTGGCACTGTCTACGGCTGAGGCCGAATACATTGCAGCCGGAAGTTGTTGTGCTCAAATCTTGTGGATTAAGCAATAACTCGAAGATTTTGGAATCAAACTTAATGAAACTCCAATAAAATGTGACAATACAAGTGCCATAAATCTATCTAAAAATCCAATACAACACTCAAGATCCAAACATATTGAAATAAGACATCATTTTATAAGAGAACATGTTCAAAACAAAAATATAATTCTTGAATATGTTTGCACTGAAAATCAATTAGCCGATATCTTTACAAAGGCCCTTAGTGAGGATAGATTCTGTGAAATTAGGAGAAATCTAGGAATTCTAGATCCATTTGCCTAAACTTCTCTTAATTATTATCAAATATTCTTAGAGCTCAATTTCCAACAACTATCCTGGTTCCAAAAGCTCAATTTTATCACTCTAAAAACTTATCATTGAGCAAAATTCCTTCTCCCAAAATTTTGAATTTTTCTGGAATTTATTTGTATTTTTCCTGATTTTCTGAACTTCATGAGTCGACCCCCATGAGTCGACTCAATGGCAAACTTGTAAATCCCACCAACTTCCATCGGGTTCATTGTTTTTAAAACGGGAAACCCTGTTTATGAGACGACTCATCTTCTCGTCGTCTTCCTTCCGAAAGCCATCCTCTCCAACTCTTTTTGCTCCAAATTCAAGGATCAATTCTGAGGCAATTCTCCCTCCTTCTCTCCACCAAAAATCGCCTCCTTGAAAAGGACTTTTCTGTGCTTTCTCGCAGTGATAGGCGCGGGTGGAACGTGCCCTAGAACTTCACCGTTCATTCAAAATCCACTTCTTTTCTCCACCAAAATTCTTCTTTACTCTTTTGTGATCCCTCCTCCACTGAATTCAAGTCTTCTTGTCTGCTACTTTATTGGATATGGCTCCAAAGATGAAACTTCCCCAAAGGAGGAAATCAATCCGAGAGCCTGAGGAAATTGTCCGAAAGAAAAGGCATGCTCAGTCTTCCACTGTTCCCAATCCAGTTTCAGTACCTGCTCAAGGTCCCTCTCAATCCTCCATAAGCCCCAGTGTAAATCTTCTTTCTGATAGAAAAGTAGAAACCGGGAAAAATATAGATTTTCGGTTCTTTGAGAAAGAAGGCTTTACTTTTGCTACCAAGATCAAAAATCAAGGATGGGAACTTTATTGCTATCTTAAGGAAGTCACCTATATTGATCTAGTCAGAGAGTTCTACCAGAACCTAAATTATGGAAACGGGTCTGTGACTTCAACTGTAAAGGGGATTGACATCTGTTTGGATTCTAGGATATTGGGAGAGATACTTCAGTTGCCTAGTGAAGGATACTCATATATGGAACTCCCAATTAAAGAAGAAGGGATCAGAATTATCTTAGGAGAAGATTTTTCAGGAAGTTTAAACAGATTGGAAGCAAAGCTACTGTCCATTGACATGAGGGTCCTGCATCAGATTGTGACAAAACTATTCTTTCCTAGGAGTGGTAGACATGACTTACTATCTGGCAGAGATGTATGTATCATGTTTCATATCATCACTCAGACCCCCCTAAACCTCCCTGCACTTATGATAGAGGCCATGAGAGAAACTTTGAACAGATCCAAGGCACACTTGCCTTATGGTATGGCCCTTACTAGAGTTTTTAGGAGGTTTGGAGTTAGCTGTGAGGGGGAGACACCTACCAAGCTCTCACATGTGGACACTTTCAACCAACACAGCCTGCACCGAATGGGAATTACAAAGACTGTTGGTGGTTGGATCAAGGGCTCTGAAGAAAGAGCTGACGAGAGAGCTGAGGAAAGAGCTGAAGACAGAACTGAAGGCAGAGTAGAAGAAGAAGGTCCATCTTCTCCTGTACATGAATTCAGGGCAGCTTCACCAGATACCCAGTTCATTCCTGATACTGAGGCTGGCCCTTCTGAGTTTACTAGGATGCCCACACCAGTGTATCAGCCAGAGAGCAGAGCACCTCCATCAGAGTTCAGACTGGCTGATGATCAGATCGAGCATATATCTCAGCGTGTGGCTTCTTTGTTGTCTAGCCAGTGGAGTAGTACTTCTTTTGCACCTGGAGCTACTTCTTCTGATCAGACCATTACTCCCCACATCTCCACTGTATTTCAGATGATTTCAGATCAGTCCGTCAGGATACAGCAGCTTGAGGACACAGTCTGGAGATTGACTGGCAGAGTTCTTGACTTGCAGGGGCAAGTCCTTGCATTGGCCCATCCCAAGCCACAGGAGTCTACTATTGAGGTCACAGATCTCACTGCAGAGGCTGGCAGGCTCAGAGGAGCATTAGAAGGTGGATATGAGCTACTGAGGAAAGAGATCAAAGGATCGAGTGAGCATGCTACCACCCAGTTCACTGCTCTACTTCAATCTGTTTCCAGAGCACTGAACGTACTTGATTCTATCAGACTCATGGTATCAGCCCTAGTATCTCAGCGTTCTCAGCCTCCCAGTTCATCTCGCCCTCCTACTCGTGGCAGAGGCAGACGGGGTAGAGGACGCACTTCTGATCCATCATCTCCTCACCCTATATCTGATGACTCTGATCATTGACTTATCTAGATCTTAGGAGTTAGTATCTTGTTCTAGGATCTATACCTTGGGGCCATGTATTGACATTTAGCTGGTTGAATTTTATGTATTGAAACAATTATGATATTAATGAAATCATCTTTTACCTATATCTTTGTAATTATTATATTTTGGTTATATTTCAATCTCTGATACATCTATTGAAATATTATCTTCTCCTTGTTGTTGTTTGCTATTGATAATTGCTATATTAAGGGGGAGCAAACATCTGTGAAAAAACTCTAAAGAGGAAGAAATTAAAGAATATTTCAGAAAAAGAAAAGGAAGAGTTAACTATGTTTGATGATGTCAAAAAGGGGGAGAAATTAAAATTAAACAAAAATTGAAATTAGACAAAAAGCAAAACCCTAAATTATGAGAAAAAGGGGGAGAAATTAAATTAAAACAAATATTGAAGAAATTAAACAAATATTGGAGAAATTAGACAAAAACAAGGATTGAAAGATTAAACAAAACTTTGAGAAATTTTGGTATCAAAATTTGGTATCAGACAGAACTTTAACAAAAAAAAAAGTTATCCATCAAAAGCAAAATCATGAGTACAATGCAAATAAGTATTTTTTTTATATATAAGCTCTGATATTCAAACTTGCTTTTGAAATTTTACTCACCTTGATACATCAATAAGAAATTTGTTTTACTCTGATACATCCTACAATTTCTTTCAACTTGATCTGATACATGATAACATTTGATCCGATACAGTGTGAAGGTTTCTCTAATATATTATAACATTTGCTCTGATACTGTATAAAATTTTTTCTGATACATTAAAAATTTTCTTGCTCTGATACATTATAAAATCTTTTCTGATATCATTGTAAAAATTATTTTTGCTCTGATACATAGAAAAAGTTATTTATCTTCTCTTGCTCTGATATATCTTGAACTCAAAATGATCTAATACCCTTTTCAAATCTTTAAGAAAATGGACAAACTATTTTTGCATTTATATTACATGCCAAAAGAATCATACTCTTTTCAAGCATATACACCTATAATGGATTCTTTTGAAATTAATGCTTTAACATAAATATTTTTGTTCATATATTTTGTCATCATCAAAAAGGGAGAGATTGTTGCTCCTAGATTGATTTTGATGATTACAAAGCAGATTGAAGGGATACAATATTTTAAAATGAAAAAGTCCTTATGCTCTTCAAGGGCAAAATCGTAATTTCACTAAAATCCTGATTTGATAGTACCATTTGGTAGAACAAATGATTTGAAATCTATTGGTGAAAATTTCATTGTGTTTGGACTTATATTTTTGAAGTTATGAAGGTTTGAAGTGCATGAGTCGACTCATGAGTCAACTCATGGCACTGTGAGCTGATTGGCACGCAAAAATTCTCCTTGGCACGCTAGTTTTCTGGCTTGGCACGACCTGTGAGTCGACTCATGAGTCGACCCACAAGGCATGAGTCGACTCATGAGTCGACCCCTGCTAATTTGAGCCAAGAAATTCAAGAAAAGCATTCTCTGGTTTTTGCAACAGAGGTCGACTCATGAGTCGACCCCTGAAGCATGAGTCGACTCATGAGTCGACCCCTGCGACGGGAAATGTCAGCAACGGCTATTTTTTTGCCCATTTTAATTGCCATTTATGCTTCCTAAAAATCCTCTAACGGCTCTTTATCTGCCTAAATTATTTTCTCTTGCTTCTAATGCTACAAAATGCTTAATTTGATGAAAGAAATTGCAGATTAAATAGCGGATCAAATGTGAAATCAAATGTGAAGAGAAAAAGAAGAAAAAGAGAAGAACAGAAGAGAGGATCCGAAATTTGCAAGAAAAAGTCTGAGATCAACGAAATATCCATAGAGAAAAAGAGAGAGGATCCACAATATACCAGAGAGATTGTGAAAGAGAAAAGGAAGATCTTTCAAGGAGAGAATTCTTCACGCCTATCGTTTCAACCTTGATCTAGAGATCGTTCAAAGCTTTCAAGAGATCTTCAATCAACAATCAACCTCTTCTCAAGCGTTCAACCGTTCATTCATCTTGAGAAAATCTGAAAAAGGGGTTCTTCATTTGAGTAAAGCTTTTATTGTTATATTTGCTCATTTAAGGAGCTGTTATTGTATTCATCTGTGCTCTAAATATTCTTACTCTTTGTGAGTTTTTGCTCTTATTTTTGGAGGATTTCCAAAACAAGGAAAGGTTGATCCGAACCTGAAATCGGAGTGTTTTGGGTTTGCTTGTACCCAGAAAACAAGTGTTCTAGCTTGGGATAGCTAGGGTCGAAGTTTCCGACGTCTTGTATTCTAGCTTGGGATAGCTAGTGTCAGAGTTTCCGACGTTTTGTATTCGGGTTGAATACAAAGGATAGTGGATTGAAATTCCCAAGTGGGATCTTGGGGAGTGGATGTAGGTGCAAGGTTAGCACCGAACCACTATAAATCCTTGTGTTTGTGGTGTGCTTTATCGCTTTATCTTATTTCTTTATTATATCCTTGCAATACTACTTTAGGTAATTAATATTGATTTAAAGCCATTGTTTTGTTCTTCATAAGTTATTTGTTGGGCTTAAAATTTTTAGAAACCCAATTCACCCCCCCTCTTGGGTTGCATAGCTGGGCAACAACAACCAATCCATATGGCACACAACGACCTATGCTTGATAAACATTATTGTCCTTGGTAACAACGTATCATTTGGTCATGAACAGGTTTAAGGACTAAATGACAAATCCTTCTTTGTCGAGTCTAAATAGTCCTAAAGACTTCACCACAACACAGGAGTTCATTTGAAGATGAAACAATTTATGATGAAAAATATCAAAATAATTTTTATTTATTTATAATTCATATACTAATATAAGAAAGAGCACAACCGTCAACAGACTGATGATTGGCTTTGGGATACTATTCCCAACAATCTTTCACTTGGCCTAAAGCCAATCGGTGCAGTATCTAATATCCATCTTCGACTTGAAGTCGTCGAACTCCTTCACCGCAATGGCTTTAGTGAATGGGTCGGTCAGGTTCTCCTTTCAATCGATCTTCTGAAGGTTGATGTCACCTCGATCCATAATTTTTCGGATGAGATGGTAGCGGTGTAGAATATGCTTCGTCCGTTGGTGTGCCTTCAGTTCCTTCGCCTGAGCAATGGCTCCAGAGCTGTCACAATAGAGCAGAACTGGACCAACAAAGGAGGGTGCTACTCCGAGCTTGGTGATGAATTTTCTCAGCCACACCGCTTCTTTAGCAGCATCTGATGCAGCGACATACTCTGCCTCGCAAACTGAATCAGCCATAGTGTGCTGCTTGAAACTCTTCCAGCAGACAGCCCCTCCATTAAGGGTAAAAATAAATTCCAACATACTCTTGCTGTCATCGTGATCAGACTAGAAACTAGAGTCTGTAAACCCTATAAGTCTCAAGTTCGATTCACCATAAACAAGCCATTGGTCCTTAGTATTTCTTAAATACTTCAGGATGGTTTTAACAATCTTTCAGTGATTCTCCTCTGGATCAGATTGGTATCTACTCACTACCCCTAGTGAGTATGCCACATCTGGTTATGTACATGTCATGGCGTACATGATAGATCCCACTGTCGAAGCATATGGAATTCTACCCATACGCTCTCTCTCTTGAGGTGTTGTCAGACAATCCCTCTTCGAGAGAGAAATTTCATGGCCTATCGATAGATAGCCTTTCTTGAAATTCTCCATGCTGAACCTCTTCAGCATAGTATCAATGTACGTGGACTGGGATAAGCCAAGCAATCTTTTAGATCTATCCCTATAGATCCTCATCCCTAGGATGTAGGAAGCTTCTCCCAGATCCTTCATGGAGAATTGTGACGACAGCCAAATCTTTATTTCTTGTAATGCAGGGACATCATTTTCGATTAAGAGAATGTCATCCACGTACAATACAAGAAATACCACTACTGGACCATTAGCCAACTTATAAATGCAGGGCTCTTCTCCGTTCTTAACGAAGCCATACGTCTTGATTGTCCTATCAAAATATATGTTCCAACTTCGGGATGCCTGCTTAAGTCCATAAATGGACCTCTGTAGCCTGCACACCTTAGACTCATCTGTGGATGTGAACCCTTCAGGTTGTATCATATACACCTCTTTGTCCAGCTCTCCGTTTAGGAAAGCTGTCTTCACATCCATCTGCCAGATTTCATAGTCCAGATGGATAGCTATCGCAAGCATAATCCGAATGGATTTGAGCATTGCCACAGGAGAAAATATCTCATCATAGTCTATACTATAACGTTGTCGATATCTCTTGACAACCAGACGGGCTTTATAGGTCTCCACCTTTCCGTCTGTGCCCCTCTTCCTCTTGAAGACCCACTTACACCCTATGAATTTTACTCTTTCGGGTGGGTCAACCAATGTCCACACATCGTTGACCTTCATAGACTCCATTTCAGATTTCATGGCCTCTAGCAATTTTTCAGAGTCAGGTCTCTACATTGCATCCATGTAGGTGATCGGATCCTTATCATTTTCATCAAGTTTGACAGGATCGCCATCTCGGATCAAGAAACCATAGTATCTATCCGGTTGATGTGGTACTCTACCAGACCACCTTAAGGGTGCAGGAACAATAGGCTCCGAATCTGATCTAACCAAATCTGGTTCAAGTTCAGCAACTTGTGTCAATTTTTCCACCTATCGAACTTTTTCAAGTTCGACATTAGAGGCAACAATCCCTTCACCAAGAAACTTCTTTTCCAAAAAGATTGCCTTAAGGCTGACAAACACCTTTTGCTCATCAGCTAGGTAGAAATAATACCCTTTGATCTCTTTTGGGTACCCTATGAAATAACACTTGTCAGACCTAGGTCCAAGCTTGTCCGTAATTAAACGTTTAACATAAGTCGGACACCCCCAAACCCTAAGGTGCGAGAGTACTAGCTTACGTCCTATCCATATCTCATAAGGTGTTTTGGTTACAGACTTACTCGGAACCCTATTTAGAAGGTAATAAATCAATTCGAGCGCATATCCCCAGAGAGAGATCAGCAAACCAGCAAACCCCATCATAGATCGAACCATATCCAACAAGGTCCGATTCCTCCTTTCAGACAGACCATTATGCTGTGGTGTTTCAGGAGGAGTCCACTGAGAGAGAATCTCATTCTCCCCAAGATATGTCAGAAACTCATTAGAAAGGTATTCACCTCTTCAATCAGATCGAAGAGTTTTAATACACTTTCCAGTTTATTTTTCTACCTTATTTCAGAATAGTTTGAATATTTCAAATGACTTTGACTTATGCTTCATCAAGTAGACATACCCATACCTCGATGGGTCGTCTGTGAAGGTTATGAAGTAGAAATATCCACCTCTTGCACTTGAGCTCATGGGTCCACATACATCAGAATGTACCAGACCCAAGAGTTCACTGGCTCGCTCACCTTTTTCAGTAAAAGGTGATTTGGTCATCTTCCTAAGAAGACAGGACTCACAGGTTGAAAGTGATTCACAATCACCAACTTCAAAAATTTCTTCTTGAGCCAATCTGTTTATCCTGTTCTTATTGATATGACCTAGCCTACATTGTCAAAGGTAGACTTCTGACATATTATCCATTCTAGGATATTTATCAAAGGTTTGAACCACATTAATAGGCTGTGATAGTAAGTAAATTCTATTATTTAGTTATCCAACAAATATTGTAACACCATTCAAAATGATATTGCAAATGTTTCTTTTTATTAAAAATTCATAACTATACATGGCCAAAAGGCCTAGAGAAATAATATTTAATAAAAAAACTTAGATAATAGTGATATTCACTCAGAATTATATTACGAGAATTGATTACAAGGTTCATGATTCCTAAAGCTAGAACTGAAACTTTGCTTCCATCTCCAACGTTCAGGAACCTCTCGCCTTCATCAAATCTCCTACTGATCTGCAGACCCTGCATCGAATTATAAATATGATAAGGGCTTCTGGTATCCAATACCCAGACAGTAGTATCACAAATGAAAAAATTGCAAGGTATTATCATATAATTACCTTGCTTCTTCTTCGGCCTGTTCGGATCCATGGAGGTAATGTATTGAGGATAGTTCCTCTTTTAGTGCCCCTACTTCTTGCAAAAGAAGCACTTCGCCTGGCTTTGGTCAAGCTTGCACTTCTTGGTCTGACCCTGTGCAAACATCCCAGCATGCGGCTGCACCTTCTTATAATTTTTCTTCTTCTTGTTCTTCTTCCCTTTCTTAAAGGATCGATGACCAGAAGAAGACCCTCCCACAACATTCACCGACTCCTTATGGAGCTGGTGGTCCTTCTCAAAGTTCTGCAGCAACCCCAACAAGCCGTGATAGTTCACTGCAAGCTTTGTCATCCGAAAATGAGTAAGGAAGGGGAGGAAGGACTTGGGCAAAGAATTAAGGATTGCATCCTTAGTGAGCTGCTCGTGCAAGGAAAAGCCTAGTTTACTTAGGCACTCAATCATTTCGATCATGTATAGTACATGATCGATGACTGAGGCCCCATCCCTCATCTGAGCATTGAAAATGGCACAACTAGTTTTGTGCCTTTCAACATCGTCAGGCGTACCAAAGGAGTCGTTCAATATTTGAAGCATCTCCTGCGGCTGGACATTCTCGAACCCACGGCTAAACTCATTATTCATTGCTGCCAGCATTATGCACCGAACGATGGTGCGATCGTTGAGCCACTTCTGATAAGTGTCTCGGACCATCCCTCTAGCATTCGGGGCTGGCTCCTCGGGTGCCGGATCCGTTACTACATAAAGGATCCACTCATGCTGAAGGATGATTTTTAATTTTTGATACCAGCTATCGAAATTAGGTCTCATGAGCTTGTCATTATCTAATAATGATCGGAGCGACAGGGTAGTGGCCAAGCTGCATAAAGAAAAACCAGACCTTTATTAGTACCTAAGTTATTAATACTAAAGACTTGGACTTTAGTCTAAAGTTTCTTTCAGTATTTTTACGAACTGGTAGCCTCAACCTCCAATTCGAGAAATTACTTTAATTCCTTAGTGGGTACTAGAATCCACACAGACCACACACGAGCCCAACTTTGGTTGGTCAACCCATGTGCATCTATAGGTAGGTTCATAACTAGTTGTTTCTCTAAACAACTTCTAGTAATTAATTTTGCCCCAGAACCTAATCAGTAGGCTTTGGCCTTCACTGAAAAGATCTGGTTAGATCCAACCATTAACATGACTTGATTTGGTGAATCGGATCAATAAATGATCAGGCCCGACTTTGGCCAGCCAACCTGACCATTATCAGAAAGACTCAACCAAATGATCATATTATGAATAATAATTCTATTAGTCAATAAGCACCAGGCCTTTGGGCCTCCAGTGATTATTAAACTAATGGACTCATTATCACTCACTTAATGGGAGGCTATGACTTAGTTATCACTATAACTTAATCATTTTAGGGACCTAATAATTTTTGAGGATTTTATGAAAGGATAGAAGAGAAGAAATTAACCAGCCAATTTTAATCCTCCCACTAACTTCACCAAGTCAGATTAAAAAAGATTTAATTAAAGTCGGCATTAGGAGCACCTAAATTAGTCACACTGATTTACCTAATGATATGGGTGAGCCCTAATCACCAAGTGATCTAATCAAAACCTAACTCATCAGGTTGGCCAGGTAAGTGAGATCAGTGGTGAGGATATGCCATTAACTCATCAGAGATCGAATCAATGCAAGTAGCTCCCACTTAAAAATCACTGGTCAGACTGTCGAACTTACCTTAGACACCAACCGGTTCATTAGTTTTAATTTGATCAACTTAGTAAATAGGGTTCCACCGCATAGCCATGAATTAAGTCCACCTTGGTCTAGTTAAAGATATGGACCCATTCAACTACAACTATTGGAGTTGAGTCTAGAGTGTCTTTGACCTAATCTAATTCAACTTTTGATTTGATTTGACCAATTACTCTAATTTAGTCTATTTCTTTAAGCTAACCTTAGGTCTAACCCAATTATGGACCTAATCCATCTAACTCATTGACCCACAAGTTTATGCAATTGTCTTAGGTCTTAGGTCTTAATTCACAATTCTAGACCAACTAGACAACACTTAATTCTTTTAATTAAGTATTTGGGCTGATGGGTCAGGGTTTGGCATTTCAAAAATAATTTTTAATTTTGAAAAATTTTATTTTCTGTTCACCAAATGTGTTGACTCATTTCACAAACGGATCAGCACATTTCATAAACAGCAATCCTATTGCTAATTACATAATAGCAAATAACTCAATCAAAATAAATCATGAATATTCCTTTAGATCTAATCTAACATATTCATGATAAATTTTATAATTGAACCTTTATAATTAAATCCTTTCGCTACTTCGTCTGTATGAGATATAATCGCATCGGCACCCCTACCGTCATAGGAGAACCCCATCGAATGGGAGGAGAGGGTCTTTAAACCCTACTTTTCTCCTATGATCGGACGACCATGGCAATCAACCCAATTAGACTACTTGCTACTTGGATCAAGTATATCTAAATATACCAATTTCAAAATTTAAATTTCAAATTTTAAATTTCAAATTTTGAATTTCAAATTTCAAACAAATTTTAAATTTCAAATTTCAAATTTTTGAATTTTTGAATTTTAAATTTTGAATTTTAAATTTTGAATTTAAAATTTAAAATTTCAAACAAATTTTAAATTTTAAATTTTGAATTTCAAATTTTTGAATTTTGAATTTTAAATTTCAAAATTCAAATTTTAAATTTTAAATTTCAAATTTTAAATTTAAATTTCAAATTTAAACTTTTAGATTATAACTTAATATATGCATGCAAATATATATCATATTTTAGAACCTGCTCTGATACCATTTGTGGTGATTTCAGTGTAGGGGTAAAACGATAATTTTAAAACTTTTTCAAAATTATAATTTTATAGTGAAAATTATTAATTAATCTAATTAATTAATATATATTAACCCTACACATAGATCTGAATATGATATATATAGCATGCATTTAAATTTAAAATTTAAACTTCTACAGTAAATATTTTACTGTTATGTGTTCAGAACATATTAGCTTCGTGCGGGTAGTCGATCGTCGTAATCTGATCACCATCGGGAGAGTCTGATCATCGTAATACAGCCACACAGTATATCTGACCTCTGCAGATCATCCACATGAAGCTCTCGATCTGATCGACTCCTCACGAATGCTAGTTCATTGCAGAACTCTTTCGACGGCTGATGTTGATCGAACTCTTTCGATCTTGATCTGTCGATTCTTTGGATACTCCAGATCATCAGCAGATGTACTTGAGAGGTTGATGAATCTCTTCCTGAGATCTGGTAGGCTCACAACACTCGTAGCTCACTTTCTCACTTTTCGAACCCTAGGCAGTAACCTTAGGGTACACACAGAAGATCCTGCGCCAACTCTCTTGCTTTTCTTTTCTCTCAGAGTTTTTGAACTTTCAACTCACACACAAAATCTTCTTCATGCAACCTTTTTTCTCTCTAATCGGATGTGTGCGTGCCCTATCTTCTCATTTCTTTTAAAATGGTGCAAGACCGCATCTTTGCAGCATTTTTACTGCGTGAGAGGATAAAGATAAGTGGTTGCTCACTTGAATTCAAATCGAATTTGAATTCAAATGCCAACCGACCAATTTTATCCACTCTTGGCATGAGAAGGAAAGGGCATGGGCTTCTTTGTGCATAGAGAGTTTACACAAGAAACCTTTTCTCGTGTGGAGGAAGTGGTGCACAAATGAAAGGGGTGGCACAGGGATTTGTTAACCATTCAAATTCAAACATCCTTTGAATTTGAATGGCCAACCAATTTATCCTTATCATTATCCATTCAAAATGGTGCACAAAGAAGGGGCATGGGAAGGCTTCTGTGTGGGAGAAAATTCATGAGAACTCGTTTCTCGTGAATTCAAATGGGCGCAGGTGAAGTGAGGTGGCGCAGGGAGATAAGTCAAGGTGGTTTGAAATTTTAAAGCAATCTAATTGAACCAACCATATTAAAATAGGTTAGACACAATTAGACTAAATTAAATCTAACATAATTAGACTTAATTAGGCTCAATAAAATCTTAATCAAATCAAGAATTGATTAAGTCCAACCCCTGATCAAATCAGGGACCAAACCACCTCGACGATTAGGTCGACTCTTAACCTAATCGGGTCAAACCCAACTGAATCCAATTTAATTGGACTTGATCCAAAAATAATTACTCAATCAAATTGAGTTAATTAATGATCAAATTATTAATTAAATCTCTCATAAATACTGAGTCCAAATCTGATGGGCAATCGGACATCAAAGTCCATCGATATGAAATCTTGATCGAAGAATCCCAAACCAGTAGGACTCTTGACCCCGGTACCCAAAATGTGTGGAACTCATAATTTGAGAATCTTGATTCTCAATCACAGAGTCTTCGAGCATTTGGACTCTTGGTCGAGGAGTCCCAGTCCAGTGGGACTCTTCACCAGCCATCAGATCAGATAGGAACCTCTAATATGTGTGAACCCGCAGGTTCGTACCTAAGCCAGTAGCACAGGAACCAATTCCTGTACTAATCAAAGTGACCATCTAGCAATGGTATCCGATGTCCGGATAGGTTGAATAGTCGCAATCACAACATTCAGAACCTACGTGAATATGGTTACTGTATAATTCATCCCTTTTGACCCCTGTGTATAGGACGACTCAGGGTTAAACTGTCAACCCTGATTAGATCATCCGAATTGTGCTCAACTCAAACAGTCCTGTGACTCCTCACTAGGACTACCCTGGCCAAAATTTTGCTAAATTAAAATATGACAGTACACAACTCCTGAACTGGAGTGGTCAATCCCATCTTGACACACGCACCGACAAGTCAAGTACTTGACTACACCCAGCAGCCTTCCGTCACTGAATTAGAAATTCAAGTAGTCCAGTGCCTAAGTGTAGTGAGTTGCTTGCAAGTCATCATGGTGGTCTCAGGTTGGAGGGACAGTTATACCCATATCCCATCGGAGCAAATTTTGATAGTAGAAAAAGCTCCAGAGTCGGTCACATTCAGTACAGGTGTACCCTTACATCTCACCTGTATGCCATACCAGTATCTCCACACTCCTTGATTAAGAGGACAACCAACTCATATGGCACAAAACGACTTATGCTTGATAAATATTGTTGTCCTTGGTAACAACGTATCATTTGATCGCGAACAGGTTTAAGGACTAAATGATAAATCCTCCTTTGTCGAGTCTAAATAGTCCTAAGGACTTCACCACAACATAGGAGTTCATTAGAAGATGAAATAATTTGTGATGAAAAATATTAAAATAACTTTTATTTATTTATAATTCATATACTAATACAAAAAAGAGCACAATCATCAATAGACTGACGATTGGCTTTGGGACACTATTCCCAACAATCATACCCATGATCTTTTCGGGATGTTGTGTGATCGAAGGATTAAATTACATAGTAACTTGCCAAGAAAGGATAATTTTGATATTTTTATCAAATTTTAAATATTTTGGATAGTCATGACACATTACTAGAATATCAATCTTGACTTATGGACTCATTAGAATTAAAATAGTTTCATTCGAGAATCAATTAGAAAGAGTCCTAGTTGATTGGGACTCTTGAGCTGACCTAATCTAATCGGATTAGGATTACGTTGAGAGTCTTGATCCACTGCTGGCTTGATTTGGAATCCAATGGATCATACATAATAGAAATTTAGTCTTGATCTAATCTATTTGAATTTATTATAAATTCAATAGATTAATTAAATTGCTAGCACATGAATTAATCCAAGTTTTCAATTAGGTTCAGTGCAAATGTGTTTGTGCTAACCCTTTGCTTGTTGCCTTGACCTAATGTGATTAGATTTGAACCATCTATTTATTAGCTAGTTTATCTAGTTTATATGAAAGTGTTCCATGTGAATTCTCCATCTCCACATCAAAACCACACAAGAAAATAAATGTGGCATCATTTAATGACATCAATCGTTGGATCAACCTCCAGATCAATTTTCAACCATTGGATTGCGCAAAACCTTCCACCTCACCCATGAGCCACGCCATAGACCATGAAACTATTCCTGTGGACTGCACCATCGACTCTGTAGACCGAACAATCGGTCCACCGTACACCGAAGGTAATAAAAATTATTTTTTAAGATATTTTTATTTGATTTTTGCTCTGATTTTCATCTAAAAAATAAAAAAAATATGCATTAAATTTTTCTAAATTTTTTTATTATTTTGGTGCTTAAATTACTCAATTAAATCAATATTTATTTTTTATAAATATATTCTAATTTTATTTTTTTTTAATTATCTATTTTTGTAAGAAAATCTAATGTATTCATGAAATTAATTTTTTTTAGAAGATGTTAGCACCATAAATTATCAAAAATATCTAAAATAAATATAAAAATATATTACTTAACAGATATCCTAAAAAAACTAAAAGATATTATTTCTACTACTCTACTGAATAAAAGATGATTGTCAGTAGGCATACCATATTCTTAAAAAAAATTCATCCAAAAAAATGGTAGTGGGAGGAATATTGAACTTAAGAAAATTCAAGACTTACAAAGTGTTCCAGAGTTACCTATAGAAGATTTTCAACTAGAAGTACCTAGAAATGAGCTTGGTGCCCTACATTTGTCGCTTGAGAGGATGCACGTCATTTTCCTCCCTAAGGGCCGCAGAGGCACGCTTAAGTTGTTAGGGGATAACGGCTTGCACATTTTGGAGTTCTTTGAAATTGTAGATCTTACTGAGTGGAGAGTGGAGCGGCCGGCCATTTGTCGCATAGTAAATAAAAGACTATAGAATGCCTTCAGCACAATCGTGGAAGTCCAAGTGACAGTGGTTTGGTGATTGCTCCAGCACTCCTCAATGGGACATCCGTAGGGATACTATTGTATCGCCAGTACCATAGTGAATGGGATATTTCAGATATATCACATGCCATATATCACTCTTTTGTACAATGTAAATACCCTAACTTTGCTGGTTGTTTGCAAGTAGGAGTCACATATACATGTATGCATATCTATGTATCTATCTATCAAATACTCTCTCTTACATAAACATGTGCTTTCTTGAGGCTTTGACATCATCATAAGTAAAGGGAGCATGTTATGCCACATAAAGGACTCCAGAGAGATTCCCTGCACAAGCATACACATTGTACATGATATTAATATGTTCATCACTATTCTTATGAAAAGAAAAAAAAATGATCATTACTATTCATTAAATACTCCTTTCTCTTATATTAACATGTGTCCTCCTGGGGTTTGAATCTTGTTGATGGCTGCACATAAATTTGAACAAATATAAAATTAGCTTGAACACTGACAAACAATTTTCAAAAATCAAGATTAGCATCTGCCAAGTGTCAACCAAGCCCCTTAAGATTTGAGCAAATGCTCCAAGCCATTACGGCTTATCTCCGATGGGGTAGTCAGTGTTGGAAATGTGTCCTAAAGTCCATCATTTCATGATTGTGCTAATTATAAATGTATATGAATTGATCAATAATAAAAGTTATTTGACCTTTTTCATCATAAGATTACATCTTCTAACGAACTCCTGTATTGTGATGAAGTCCTTAAGATTATTTTGATCGATAAAAGAGGATTTATCGCATGCTCCTTAAATTGATTTGCGACCAAATGATATGCTATTACTAGGATGATAGCGATATCAAGTATAAGTCATTGTGTGCCATATGTGTTGGTTGTCTTCGTAACCAAATGGTGTGAAGATGCTGGTATGGCATGCAGGTGAGATGTAGGAGTATATTATCACTGAATGTGGTCAACTGCAGAGTACTCTGCTATCAAGAGTAGCTCATAAAGGGTATGGGTATAAGTGTCCCTCCAACCTGAGATCTTCATGGTGACTTACAATCAACTCACTATACTTTGATGCTGGACTAACTGAATTTTTAATTTAGTGATAGAATATTTCTGGATGCAGTCAAGTACTTGTCAAGTCAGTGCGTGAGTTAAGATAAGATTGACTCTTCTGAATTAGTAGGAGTTAATGTATCAATGTATTTCAATTTAGCAAAATCTATACCTGGATAATCCATGTGATGGATTTGAAAGATTGAAATACAATGTAGATGACTTATCTAAAATTGACAGTAAAATCTTAGGTCATCCTTGAGCATTAAGATCAAAAGAATTAATTATACGGTAACCATATGACAGTAGGTTCGTGAATGTTGTTTCGCCATCATTCGACCTATCCAGACGTCGGATCACCATTGCAGATGGTTACATCGATTGGTTCCAAAATTTACTCCTATGCTATCAGTTTAAGTTCGAACTTATGGGGTCACACTCAAAAAAAATTTTTGACTGATCATGTGGCTGATCAACGATTGAGAATCATTCAAGGGCTTAATTGTCAATTCGATTGATGATTAATCTTATACAAAAATTATAATAAATTTATTCACTGAGTGTTAGTAAATTAATAAAAATTAATTAATAATTAAATTATTAATTAATTTAATTTGATTGAGTAAAGAAGATTAAATAAAATTTAATTAAATTAGATTCAATTAGGTTTGACCCCATTAGGTTATGAGATGACCTAATCGCTAAAGGAGAATTGTCCTTGATTTGATCAGAAATTTAGTTCAATCAATTTTTAATTTAATTAAAATTTGATTAAAAATTTATGAACCTAATTATATTAAATTTTATCTATTTTATTTGAGCTAAATCAAATATGATTTGGTTTGGATTCAAATAAGGAAATTAAGAGTCCATATAATGTTGGACTCTTCTCCCTTGCGCACTAAATTTTGCATGCCATATTTCTCTTTGTTGAAATATTTTTTGTATGAGATTTTTTTATGCCAAAGAGTTCTTCACTCTCTCTTTCTCACATCCAAAATTGGATGAGATTTGATTTTATTTGGTGTGTTCAAATAAGATTTGAATTGGATACCATAAAAGATAATGTTAGACATTATCTACAACCTTGCCGCCCATATTTTTTTTATTCCATTATTTTATGCAACAAAATAAGAATTCCTTACCATAGAAATTAGATGGGAAATCTGATTTACCATGAAAAAATATGGGATGGGGTGTCCCATATTTTTTTGGATGTGTATTGGCGTGGAATTAAAAGAGGAGGTGACACATCTTGATAGAGTCCAAGATCTCATGGACTCTTCACCCAATTCCTTACATGCCTAAATAAAAGGGGGTTGGTTCTTCTTTTATGCATGTAAGAGGCCAGAGAAAAGGGATTTCATAGTGAGAAGTCCTTGGGCATGGGTTCAGGGTGTGAAAAGAGAAAGAGAGTCTTTTTTCTTGAGGTGAGCGCAAAAGCTGAATTCTAAGGTTTTCTTCCTTATGGGTTTGGAAAGAGAGAAAAAATAATAAAAAAAAATTATTTTTTTCTCCATCTTTCTTCCACACACTTATCTCCTTCAGATGTCTATCTTTAATCTCTACAAAAATTTTAGAGATTTGAAGAAAGGATTTAGATCAGTCAAGAAAATAGCCTTCACGTGAGCTAGCACTTTCGAAAAGATCGATCAGATCGGGGCTTCGAGTGAATTTTTCGTAGAGGTCGGATATGTGTACGGTTGTAAGCAACTAGAAAGAATCTTTCTTACCATATCTCTCAGTAGCGACAATCATCAGCCTGCACTCAGGTATCGAGTTCTGAACTCAGATAGAAGTAGATCTGATCTACTGCTTACATTCATGCATGCAGATTTTATCATATAAATTTTTCAGATTTTATATGTAATATATCATATCATAGATCCTAGAGTAAGTTGATTTGATGATTAGGTCATATATATGTTAGATTAATATGATTAATCTAGATATCTTTCGCTGTATTTTATTTCAAAATTTTTTGAAATATATGTATGAAATTGCCTATATTTTTCAACAGTTGGATCGTCGTGCCTGAGTGTGGAATGGTAGAAAATTGATGGAGAAGGATCGCTCACTAGAGAGAGAGCATAGTCAAGAGGATCGAGAATAGGAGTGAGGGCTCACTGTGTACTGAAAGGAAGTAGGGTCAACTTGGGCTAGATGGAAAAGTCGGCCGACAATGTCCGATGGCAGCAGAGAGACCTGCAAGAAAAGCCCATATCGGAGATGGCTCCGGTGAAGACACTTTGATGCTCAAATCAATTTTCAGCTCAAGAAATGAAGAAGCGAGTGAGGCAGAGTTTCAAACTCTGTGTGTGTGTACCTCTTGGGGGTCTCCTCTTACCTCCATTTATAGAGAGACTAGGATGAAGGACAAAAGGATGGGAATGTATTTCGATAACGTCTTATTATATGGAGCTGCATAGGGGTATCTTCAAATGGCCTAATCAGCGGGCATGCCCTTTGTCTAGCACATCGATGGTCACGATGGCAGGCCTTATCATGAGCACGAGGCATAATTAATGACTTTGTAGTGTCTTATCATGGTGCGGAGTGGAACGCTTAGGATATAACCTTAGGATGATGTGGCTTGATATGACTTGATGTGACTGCATGACAACCTCACTTGACCTCCAATAGTTCAATCAATATCATTATCCAGATTGGCCACTAGTCGGGGTAAGATGAAAGAGATTGGAAGCAGTCCGAGGTGAGTACACCATGCGCCAACAGTCTCGGGCTCATCAAGTTCGGGTGGAAAGTCAGGTCGGTAGATGATTGATCTGAAGAATCAGGCACCGTAGATAGCTGAAGGACTCGATCTTTAAATCAGGGCTATCGTGATAGGTAGGTACGTCAGTTTCTCACTGAAGCCACTAGAGGAACAGATCGATCGTTGGCCGATGTAGTCTTCAACTTGGATAATGTAGCCACATCCAAATGATGTTGAGGTCGTACTTTTACCAACCTCTATTTTCAGACGAGATCGACCTCCTGATGAGATCGGCTTCCTAGGGACTATGGTCTTCTGATGAGGTCGGCTTTTGTCAAGGTAGGCCTCCGATTGAAGTCGATTAAGTGACGAGAACCTATCCTAACACTTGAGGTCGGTTGGCATCATGGAGAAGGCATCCATGAAGCTGAGCAACTGATGGCTTGATGAGGCATCGATCTATTGATCAATCAGAGACAGTGGAAAGCTATCCTTTGAATAAACTTTATTCAGATGAGTGTAGTCGATGCATATCTGTCACTTGCTATTAGCATTTTTGACCATCATAATATTCGCGAGCCAATCTGGATAGGTCACCTCATGAATGAAGTCAGCTGCTAGCAATCTATCAACCTTCTCATCGATGGCCTTCTATCGTTTGGGAGCGAAACTTCTTTTCTTTTGTCTCACTGACTTGTGCTTGGCATCGACATTTAGTTAGTGGACAATCACATCAGGTGGGATGCCCAATATGTCTGAGGCAAACCAGGTGAAGACATCTGATTCTTCTTCAGAAAGTGATCAGCTTCTCCCTCAGTCATCGCTCAAGGATGATCCGACATGAATAGTTCTGATTGGGTCCTCCTTATTGAGGGGCACCGAGGTGAGTCATTCTATGGGTTCTTCTCAACTTTCTTCCTCTCTTTGGTCCAGTCCATCATCGATAGGAAAAGCTTCAGCTGGCTTCTTTCCATTGACTATGATTAGGTAATATTATCAGGCTACCTGCTGATCTCTCCTCATTTCACCAGTTTCTTTTCTCGTTGGGAAGTGCACGAGTAAGTGATATGTTGAGATGATCGCTTGGCATGCATTCAGTCCAGATAGCCCTAGGATAACATTGTAGGTGGAAGGAACCTAGACTACAAAGAAGTTGAGTTGTACGATCGATTGCCGAAGTGGTCATCCAATAGTAACAGACAGTTCTATTTTCCCTTCTACCTTGATCGAGTCACCAGTGAACCTGATTAAAGAAGCATTAACTGGCTTAAGTTGATCAATAGAAAGTCGTATTCGAGAAAAATAATCATAGAAAATTATATCAGCTAAGCTTTCATTATCAATAAGATATCATTTTACATCATAATTCGCTATCGTCATTGATACAATAATAGCATCATTATGAGGAGTTTGGACTCCTTGTAGATCTTTCTCAAAGAAGATGATATCGTCATTTAGTCACCAACTTTTAGGGGAGCTTTCTGAGTCATTGGTTTTTAGATATCTTGGTCCCATCGAGATCACGTTGATCACACCCATCGTAATTTGAATGTGAACTTTCTCATCGAGGAGTGGCTGAGGCTGAGAGTCATCTAGTTGCTGCATAGGTTGGTCCCACACATATTTTTCGAGGTATCCCCATCTTATTGGATCCTCGATCGTCCCACACATATTTTTTGAGGTATCCCCATCTTATTGGATCCTCGATCTTATTCTTCAGCTCGATGCACCTCTCGGTGTCATGGCCGTAGTTGTGATGGAATCAATAGTAGCACTGTTAGTTACAAAATGCTGCTCTTGTCTTCATTAGCTGAGATCATCAAAGGTAGTCCTCCCCCTCTATCTCTATGAGGATCTGTGCACGAGAAGTAGTTAGAGGGGTATAGAAATCGTACCTAGGGCCAAAGCTCTTTGGCCTCGGGCTTGGGTGGGAAGGAGGGGCCTCCTTCTTAGTGCAAGCTTGGCTGGGTCCCATGGAGGTTTCTTCTTTCTTGGTCTTCTTCTTCGGGTCCTTACCCTCAGATCGACGTCGATCCTTCTCACCCTCCTCGACTCAGATGTACTTCTGTGTGTGCTCAAGGAGTTCGATAAATATCTGGGGAAGCATCTTGTCCAAGGAGCAGGTAAACTTGGAGTTGCGTAGTTTCCACTTTATGGCTGCAATGGCCATTGACTCATCGAGGTCTCTGACCTCCAGGGTGGCAGCATTGAAGCATGCCACAAAGTCTCGTAGAGACTCTCTGTCTTGCTGCCTGACGGAGAAAAGGTTGTCATATGTCTGCGGTGCCTTTCAATTGGTATCGAAATATGCCAAGAAGAGCTGTTCGAGCTAGTCGAACGAATGGATACTCTCCAGTTGAACTTTGGAGTACCATGTTCGAGCAATTTTTCTGAGAATGACTAGAAAGATGATGTAGATGAGGGCATCGGAAGCCCTCTGAAGAAGCATGAGAGCTTTGTAGGTCTCAAGGTGGTCAAGCAGATTAGTGGAGCATCGTACGTTCCACCTATGGCATCTTGAACTGACCTAGAATTGGTTTGTTGAAAATTTGTTGAGAGAAAAGCGGACGGGAGTTGGCTCCGAGCTCACTGGCAGGATCTCGGTTGTTCGCCTGGAGCCGATTCAAGCAGCGATCAAACTCCTTTAGCTTGAGGTCATATTCATCCAGCCGTTGTTGAAATTCTTCGGGATGCTTGGAATATCCGGGGGTAAAACCTTCCTCGGAGGAAGATCTTGATGGAGATCGTAGCTTTTTCCCCTTATGTGAAGCTCGTTGAGAGGAGGGGGACCGATGATCATCGAAAGTAGCACGTAGAGTGCACCGAGAGTCAGCTGGGGATGACCGTCAGATAGGTTGAGAAGCCATCTGGTGGGAATGTCGAGACGAGCGGTGGGACAGAGAATGGGGTCAGGGACTTTGCCTGGAGGACGTATCCCACGATGCCAAATCCTCTATCTGCCATTGCTATTGCTGCTGCTCTATAGTCTGCTGAAGACTATGGACAGCCTTCATCAGTGCTCTAACTTGCTGTACCAGTGTGGCAAGCTGTTGTTGGTCCACTATTTTCTCCGATCGTGAGGCACTTGACTCCCCAAAGATCATCGGTAGTGCATCACGCCGCGATGAGCATCGAATGGAACTAAGAAAAGTGTTTTGCACTCTCATCTTGGCCATTGTAGCTCTTAGAAGGATGTTTCTCCTTTCCCTACTTGGTGTGCTAAACTGTTGCGGTTCATCTCCGGTGGGATAGTCGGATCGTTGCGCCTGAGTGCAGAATGGAAGGAAACTGTGGAGAAGAACCGCTCACTGGAGAGAGAGCACAATCGAGAGGGCCGAAAATGGGAGCGAGGGCTCACGGTATGCTGAACGGAAGCAGGGTCAACTTGGGCCAAACGAAAAAATGGGCCGATGGCATTTGATGGTACCAGAGAGACCTACAAGAAAAGCCGGTGTTGGAGATGGCTCCGGTGAAGATACTCCATTGCTCAAGTCAGTTTTCAGTTCAAGAGATGGAGAAATGAGTGAGGCAGAGTTCTGGCTCTGAATGTGCGTATCTCTTGAGGATCTCCTCTTATCTCCATTTATAGAGAGAGCAGGATGAAGGATGAAAGGATGAAAATATATTCCAATAACATCCTGTCATATGAAGCTGCATGGGGGCATCTTTAAATGGCCTTGTCAGCGGGCATGCCCTTTGTCCGGCACACAGGTGGTCGCGATGGTGGATCTTATTGCAAGCACGTTGCATAATTAATGACTTTGTGGTGTCCTATCATGGCGCGGAGTGGAAGCCTAGGGTTTGACTTTAGGATGGCACGGCTTGATGTGACTCATTGTGACTGCATGACAGCCTCACTTGACCTCCGATAGTTCGGCCGATGTCATTATCTAGGTTGGCCGCTAGCTAGGATAAGATGAAAGAGATTGGAAGCAGACCGAAATGAGTACACTGCGCGCCAGCAGTCCTGGGCTCACCAAATTAGGGTGAAAAGTTAGGTCGGTAGATGATCGATTTGAAGAATCAGACATCATAGATAGCTGAAGTACTCGATCTTCGGATCAAGACTGTCATGACAGGTAAGTACGTTGGTTTCTCATCGAAGCTATTGAAGAAACAGGCCAGTCGTTGGCGGATGTAGTCTTCAACTTAAATAATGTCGTCATGTCTAGATGATGTTGAGGTTATATTTTTATTAATCTCTATTTTCATATGAGGTCGGCTTCCTAGTGAGATCGATTTTTTGGAGATCATGATTTTCTGATGAGGTCGGCTTTTGTCGTTGTAGATCTTTGGTTGAGATCGGTTAAATGACGAGAATCTATCCCAACATCAAGTTTTCAAGATTATTCATCCAATTTGGTGTTGGTCTACCACTGTTTCAGCTAAAATGGAGAAACCTTTTGGAGAGATCCATCGAGGAGGTGTCGGCTAATAGGCTCTCTCATCAGTTAGTTGATTTTTTTCATGGACTCGAAAAGATAGGATGGGTTCCAATTGTATATCTTTTACGTGATAGAATATATATATATATATATATATATATATATATATATATATATATATATATATATTGATATACATTGCACAGCTTTTACAGCACTCCAATCTCTAATTTTTATGTATTTATATAGATTTTGTAGCGGTGCATTATCTAATGTTGCATGTTACGAAAAATAGTGAACCAATCCGAACCCATGGTATAGCTCCCACTCTCCATTCCAACTCGCTCACCACGTAATCAATAGGTAAAGTTGGCGAGGTACAACAAGCCTGTTACCTTTTTGGCTTCTGTCCAAGGCATGGGACTTGAAGCATTGTCTTGTCACTAGCTGGTTGTAGTCCATCGCATGTGATGATGAGAAAGACTCGAATATGAGGGGCTTCGTTATGGGATATTTTAAGTTGGTAACCAGTCTTTCCATCCAGCTGGCATTCTTTTTTGCTCACCCACCATCAGATACCAGCGAGTAATTAGGTAGGTGTACAAATAAATGGACAAAGAGGTGAATCACATGAATCCTCTAGGGTATATGGCTTGCACCGTAAGGTATTACGCAGTGTTCTAAAGCCATCATTTGTGGATGAACCCGTCAAATGAGATGATTTTTTATCTTACACGTCACGATGCTATTGATGGCTGTCTATGTTCTGATGATGATCATGTACAGTATTCTACAATACAAACCAAATAAAAAGGAGGAGTTCCATCAATAATTCAGAGGAGTGGAGGAATGCAAATACGTGCATGTGGATGCGAAGATTTATACATGACAAGCGCCTAACATGTATCTTATATTGGGCAGAAACCCTCGTATCCAACAGATAATATGGCATGCCACTACCGAGGCGGAGCTGTGTAAAGAAACAGAAGCCTGAGAAGTTATATCAGGTGTTGCCGTAAGACTCCCGAATAGTACTGATGTGATTGGTGTTTGATGCAGTCCAAAATTTAAGAGTACTCTGATAGAAAATTTTTTAATATTTAAATTAATCAGAGTTTGAAAATATTAATAAAAAAAGAGAAAGATAGTGTTGGAGAATAGGACCTCCTTTCCGCTACTGTTTTGTTTTTTTGAGTTAGCTTATTTTTACTTGAGAGTCTCCATTGTATTTTTTTTTATATTGAAGATTGAGTCCGTAGACTATTAGCTGAAATTTATAGATTTATTGGGACTGATTCTTTAGGCCATTAGGCCACGTTCTGGCCATTCACATTGGAGAAAAATCTTCTTGCCAATCCACAAGTTTCACTTGGATGGTTGATAGAGTCGATGATTTGAAATGGACATAGAGTCTGAGCCTGCATCTTGCACGGCTTCATCAAATCGCTTTGGATGCTCCTTAGGAGAATGGTTGATCCGGTCGGTGGGTCACTTTCCTAACAAATACCTCCTACTTTCGAGTTCGAAGCAGTCTTTCAATTTCAGATGGAGGAAGTTATCACCTTGGTTTGAACTGCCGATCCAATGTCTCTATGAGAACAGTCGTCTTACTGTGCTTTCGAAGAAGAAGTTTTTGGAGATTGATGATGTGTCGTTTCGCATCCCGCATCGTCTTTACTTTAGAAAGAGTTCGAGGAGTTGTAGGACAATGCTCCAAAAAAAAAAAATTAGAGATTTGTCCTTGGATTCGTTGAGACTTACCACATGCCAGTGATGGCAAGTTTCGGGGCGACTCCATGCGGTTTGATCAGATTAGGGTGCGACGAATAGCTGCGAGATTATTGCTCTTAATGTTGGCCAAATGATAGAATCTGACGACTCGATGGCTGAATCTATATCGTCAGTGATCTGTAAAAGTAAATCACCCATGCGAATAATTTTCTGTCATCCCATCATTAAATACTCTTTTATCATTGTAGCCATCAGAAGGAGATTCTCTTTTCTTTATCTTATAATGAAGGCATCGCTGTAATCCATCAAGTCAATCGTAAAGAAGAAGATGAGCTCTTTAAGTAGAGAGTCTTCATCCAAGAGGTCGAGAAGTACCCGGCAGGAGCTTCCTATCCCCGACTTATCGCAATCCCTGTTAGAGATCGAGGATAAGTTGGTTGCAGTTGGGCTGTTGCAAGCGGTTGCATCAGAATTACTTTAGGCTCCCTTTTTGTCGAGCTGGGCTTTACCTCTTGGATGGTCGGCAAGGCTCAGGATAGAATATCCTTCTTTGTTTGGGGGCAGAGGGGGGTTTGCCGAGGCTGCAGTAGATGTTCCTGTCGAGGTCAACTATAAGGATATTATAGAGTACAAGGTTTCGATGGATTTTAAGGACAAGCTCATCGAGGCATCTTCGGCTGCCTTCATCTAGAGGTTCTAGGACTATAAGGTATGCCTACAGCAGATGGTCCCAAAGTAGTGATGAAGAAGTCGGGGTATTTTTTTCAGATGAAGACTAAGTCTTCCACTCTTTCATATTTATTTTCGATGACTTCTTTTGGCATCATTCTATAAATAAACTTTTTAAATTAATAAAAAATATATTTTCATTATATTCACCTTTCACATAAAGTCTCTTGCTTCTTTGTGATGTTTGTGTTGATTAGTTCTCATCAAGGTCAAGGGCTTGGATGGCTCGATTGGGTTGGTTCTTGTGCCCTATCCAAGATCTCCCTTAACCTCACTTAAAGCACTTGCTTCATTAATATGTAGCGAGCATTTGAAAATTGTGGACTTGTTTGTGCACCAAGTGTTGGATGTTGATCTTAGAATCGGGTGGTTTTATACATGTAATTTTAAAACTTTGATTTGCAATAGAAATAAAATATAGATTCAAATAATTTTAATCTAAATCTTGCATAAGATCAGATCTACTAAACTATCTAATTAGGATATATCATATAAACATGGATTATGCATCTAAAAATCTGGTCATGAAAATATAAGAAAAGAGAAGATCTGATCTCCATACTTTATCATAGATTGATGTTCACCACAACTGATGATTGTGGATATCTAGGTACTTCAAGCCGTACAATCATTCGACCTCTATAGGTATCCATATGAGGTCTTGATCCGATTAAAGGCTTATTGATCTTATTGGGGTGCTAGCTTCCTTGGAGATATCGCTTCCTGATGGTTGAAGAAGATCTTCCTTCATTCCTGCTTCTCTTCTCAAGAGAACTTCTAAAGATCTAGAGGAAGAAGAAGAGGAGGGAGGAGGCTTGGGCATGTGAGAAAGAAATTCTTTTCATCCAACCTAGGGTGTCCAACTCTTGAACCCTTTTTATAGGGAGAAAAGGTGGCGTTGAGATGAGTTAGGTTTTTTTTGGAGGGCATGCAAAACTTTTTTCACGCCAATATTTGGTCGGGTGTGAGAAAAAATCAGCGTTAATTTTTCCTCACACCAACTCCCTTCTCAATGCCAAAAGAGCATTAGTTGTTGCAACCTTTCTTTCCCTCCTTTCCTTGATTTCTTTTCTTCTTATCCTTATCTCAATTTGAATCAAATTCAAATTAGTTATGGGATAAGATGACAACTCATCGAAGGTGCCACCCACCCTCCTTGTGCCCTCCTTTTCCATGCCAAAAACTTCCTCATGCTAATCTTCATTAACCTGTAATATTATGGTGTGGTCCACGAGGGAAGAGCGAGAGTCACAGTCCAATGGGACTCCTTATAACCCAATCCTATGTGACTTGATTTTGGTTCAAAACCAAATCCAAATTGATTCCAATCTCAATCTAATTAGATACTAAGTCCAAATCACATTTGGACTAGGATAAATTAACTCAAACCAAGTTTAATTAAATCTGATTTAATTTAACTAGGATTAAGATCCAATTTATTTGATCAAATCAAATAACCATGGCAACAATTGCCATAGGTTCTCCTTATTAACTTTAGAAAATCCTCTTTATTGCAATTTTTGTATTCGATTAACTGTCAATCACGTTGATAATTAGATCCAACTTTGATTCATAATCAAGTTTAACCATCTGATCAGTCAAAGACCTCTATTATATGCAATCCCATAGGTTCTATTCTGTCTGATAGTAAAATATACTGTGATCCCTATCATAATATCATCAATGGGTTAGAATGATTCCAACTCTGCCCATCAAGGGTCATGGATCATCAAGACGACATACGATGGGTTTTACAATCCACTAGTGATACCTAGCAATATATGATGGCAACCTAGTAGAATAGAATTACTGAACCTCTAGGTACAGTTATTATATGATTTAGTCCATCTATTATGAGTTTTGATTAGACGGAGGTTATGGAGAACTCATTAAACCCCAACGTCAGTCATATGCAAGATTGGCTCGACTCGAGTTCATTTATGAATTCTTATGAAAATTCTTTTCTAATATTCATACTTGCTTCAGCCGAAGACTTTCTAAACTCAGTCTTATGAATTATATAGAACTTCTCTTTTTCTATCAAAGTCAATAGATTTCTTCTAGATGCACCTGCTCCTAACAGTAAACCAGTACCCATTGTAGCCAACATACACTGTAAGGACCCATATGGCTAAGAGATCAAGTTTATATTGTTGGGAAATGTGTCCCAAAAAGCCAATCGTCAAGCTGTTGACGGTTGAGCAACCAAGTATTGTAATTGATTTATTAATAAATAAAATATATTTGGTATTTTCATCATAAGCTTTCATCTTCTAATGAACTCCGTTGTTATGATGAAGTCCTTAGGACTATTTAGATTCGATAAAGAGAGGATTTATCGATTAGTCCTTAAAACTGTTCACGACCAAATGATAGGCTGTTAATAAGGATGACAGCTTCTATCGAGCATAGGTCGCTGTAGGCCATATGGGTTGGTTGTCCTCTTAACCAAAGAGTGTGGAGACACTGGTATAGCATACAGGTGAGATGTAAGGGTACATCATCATTGAACGTGACCAACTCTAGAGTATTCTACTGTCGAGAATGTCTCTGATGGGATATAGGTATAAGTATCCCTTAGACCTGAGATCGCCTTAGTGACTTGCAAGCAACTCACTGTGCTTTGGTACTGGACTAACTGAATTTTTAATTCAGGGACGGAAGGCTTCTGGGCACAGTCAAGTACTTACGAAGTCAGAGTGTGATCAAGATGGGATTGACCACTCCAAGAGTTGGAGAAGAATGAGTCGCTGTATTTCAATTTAGCAAAACCTTGGCCAGGGTAATCCATCAGATGGATTTGATATTTTGAAATACAATGTGGACAACCTGATCAGAGTTGACAGTTGAACTCTGGGGTGTCCTATGATCATTTTGGTCAAGGAGATGAATTATATGAAAACTATATCTGCATGGGTTCTAAGGATGTTGTTCTACACATTCGACCTATCCGGTCGTCGGGTACCATTGCTAGATGGTCACTTCGATTGGTATAAAAATTTATTCCTGTACTACCGGCTTAGATTCGGACCTATGAGGTCACACACATTAGAGTTCATGATCCGATCGGATGGTTGATCAACGATTAAAAATCGTTCTAGGGTTAAATGATCAATACGATTGACATTTAACCCAGTGCAAGTATTGCAGGAGGATCGATTAGCAATTCGATTGCTAATTGGCTTAATTTGATTAAGCCAATGGGCTGAGATTAAGTCTAATTAAATATGATTTAATTAAATTTATTTTGGGCTTGATTGGATCAAGTCCAATTGGTTTATTGGATAAGCCAAGTGCAAGGAAAAACTAGTCCTAGTTCAACTAGGACTTGGGTCAATCTAATTTCTAATTTGATTAGAAAATTAAATCAGATTTAAATCTAATTTAATTTGATTAAATTAGGTTTTTAATTGCATTAAGACCTATTTTAATTAGGTTGATCTAATTTTGGTTTGATTTGGTTTGGAAAACCAAATTAAAACAAGTCATAAGATAGAATCCTAGTAAGACTAGGATTCCACCTTGCGCCACATAAGCCTTCCCCACGCCCTCTCTCTTATTCAACGTCAATCTCCACTTATTTTGTGCGACAAAAGCCCTCTCCCAGGTCTCTCCCACGTTTACAAAAGGTTTCCTCTCTTCTTTCTTACATGGAAGGTGGTTTGGATCAAATCAAAAAGGAATAAGTTTGGATTTCGAATTCTATGAGATAGAGTTTTAGAAATCCAAAACTCTTTCAATTTTGCACCGAATTTATCCAAATTTTTTTTTGAAATTTTCATAACTTTTAGGGTACATATTATGCACCCTTTTCTAGTAATCCATGTACAAAAATATGAAGGAGGTGCTCAAGAGTTGGGCGCCCCTTAACTTGCCATGTTTGGATAAGCCTTGACTAGGTATTTGACCTAGACAAGGACTCTATCATATCTCTCTGTATAAAATGAGTTTCTTTATAAAATTTTAGGAGAAGACAGAGATTTAGGATACCTTTGTCCCATCCAAAAATTAGAGAGAAAGACCTTTGGATCGTGGAGATATAAAAGATGCAAGTTAGGGTGTCTAGAGAGAAAAACGTGAAGAAGAAGAGGGTCTTCTTCTAGGATTTTTTTTTTCATATCTTTCCTCCCTCCATCTAGAGTTTTCTGAGAGCGTCTCAGATCTGAAACTCCTCCTTTTACTTTCCATCTTTGAAAGAGTCCAAATCAAGAAGAAGGAGGCACCTGATCAACCATCAAAGAAGGATTAGCGCAGTACTAGCATACTGTGCTGATTTCCTGAAGCAGGACTTCTGATCGAGATTCGTGGGCTCGTGTGGACGACTCCTAGAGGCCGGATGCGTGTGTGGCTTGCAACATCATCCTTAAACCCAGATCAGCGAGGTTAGAGCATCTAACTTGCAAGGTAATAGATCTGATCTATTGTTTAATACATACATTAGATGTGGTATAGAAACATGTTGATATGATCAACATGTGGTTCATGCTATATTTATATATTTTAATTTCTGATTTAATGCTATGTAATAATCATGTAATTGAATCTTAGATCTAGAAATTCTCTGGTTTTAGAAAATAAATTTTAATTTACTTTAATCTTCTGCTGTATGATCTTGAAAAAGTTTCAAGATCTAACCCTGAAACCCTAGATCTGGTTCCTACAATTGGTATCAGAGCCTAGGTTCTTTATTACATGATTATTTATACATGCTTAGATTATTTTTTAGATTAGATCTAATTTATAATCTGATTATTAAATCTGAAATTAAAATTTTAGATCAATCACAAACTGCAAGGTTGTCCTACTGTAAGGTTTACCCCTTACAGTGCAAAGGTTGTCCTAGTTTGTGTAGATCTATCTTTAATCATAAATTTGTTAGATATGATCTAGATTAAATTTATGATTTATTAAATTTAAAAAATATTTAAATCTGAAATAAAATCTCTTTGTTAAATAATTTTTGTGCAAAGAAATTGTTTAAAGTTGAAACTGTTTCAATTACATGAACCTATTTAGATTAGATCTAAAGTAGTTTCATGTTTATTTCATTTGTATCTTGATTATGAATCAAACATGCAATATGGTTGGTAAAATCATATTGTAAAATTATTTTACAGATATGAAAATTATTTTTTTGAAAAGCCAAACCCAACCCTCAGCCCAAAACTTAATTAAGAATTAAGAAGTTGTTTGATTAGGTTCTAGGATTGTGAATTGAAAAACCTAAGACACAAATCATAACACATTGGGTTAATGGGTTAGTGGGAATTAGGTCCATTAATTGGGTTAGACCTATGGTTAGATTGAAGATGGACTTAATTAGAGAATTGACTAAATCTAATCAATTGTTGTCTTAGATTAGGTCAAGGATTCTCTAGATCAATTAAAATAGTTGTAGTTGGTCAAGTCCATGTCTTTAACGAGAATCAAATAGACTTGATTCTTGGCTAAGCGGTCTAGCACGAACTGTTAGGTTGATCTAATCGAAACTAATTAAACCAGTTGGTGTCTAAGATAAACCAGACCGGTGGTTTTTAATTGAGAGCCCGCTTACCTGGCCATTTCTGATGGTGTCTAAGGCAAGCTTTGGCAGACCCTCCCACTGATCGAACTTACCTGGCCTCTTGGTGAAATTATGTTTTGATCGGATCACTTGACTATTTGAGTTGACCTATGTCAGCTAGGTAAATCAGTGTGACTGATTTAGGTGCTCCTAGACCAGCCCTTTTAATGGTCTCGCTTAAGCTGACTTGGTGAAGCCAGTGGGAGGATCATGATAAGCTGGTTCATCTGACCTCATCCTCTATATTATTTAAATCTTCTAAAATTATTAGGTCCTTAAAATGATAAAGTTATGGAGATAACTGAGTCATAGCCTCCCATTAAGGTGTTTGATAATGAGTCCATTAACTCAATAATCATTGCAGATCCAAAGGCTTGGTGCTTGTTGACTAATGGAATTATCACTCATCATATGACGACTTGGAAGTGTCTCTCTAATGGTAGTTAGGTGAGCCAATCAAAGTTGGGCTTAATCATTTGTTGGTTAGATACCCTAAGTATGATCATGTTAATGGTTGGACCTAACCGAATCCTTACAGTAGAGGCCAAAGCCTACTGATTAGGTTTCTGGGGCAAAATTAAAATTACTAGAAATTATTTAGAGAAATAATTGGTTATGAATCTACCCTTAGATGTACATGGATTGGCCAACCAAAGTTGGACTTGTGTGCAGTCTAAGTGGATTCTAGTACCCACAAGGAATTAGGGTAATTCCTCGAATTGGAGGTAGAGGCTACCAATTCGAATAAAATAGTGGGAGAAACCTTTTGATTAAAGTCCAAATCCTTAGGTTTAATGAATCAATTACTAATTAGGTTATGGTTTTCTTTTGTGCAGATATGGCCACTTCCCTATCGCTCCGATCATTGTTGGACAATGATAAGTTGGTGGGACCCAACTTCGGTAGCTGGTACCGAAAGTTGAAGATAGTCCTGGAGCATGAACGAATCCTATATGTGATAATGGATCCTGCACCGGAGGAGCCAGCTGTCAATGCACGTGGAACAGTCAGAGACACTTACCAGAAGTGGCTCAGTGATCGGACCACGGTGCGCTGTATCATGCTGGCTGCTATGAGCGACGAGTTCAGTCGCAGATTCGAGACGGCTCAGCCAAAGGACATGCTTCAAGTGTTGGAGGATGCCTTTGGCATACCCGATGATGTGGAGAGGTACAAGACTAGTTGTGCCATCTTCAACGCCAAAATGCGGGATGGTGCCTCTATCACTGATCATGTATTATACATGATCGAGCTGATGGAACGATTGAGCAAGCTCGGCTTTCCCTTGCATGAGCAACTTGGGAAAGATGCAATACTGAACTCGCTTCCCAAGTCTTATCTCCCATTCCTCACTCATTATAGAATGACAAAGCCTGAAGTAAACTACCACGGATTACTGAGGTTGCTTCAGAACTTTGAGAAGGATCACTAACTCCTCAAGGAGTCGGTGAACTTAGTGGGAGGATCGTCTTCTGGTTCTCGACCCTTTGAGAAAGGAAAGAAGAATAAGAAGAAGAAAGTGAAGAAGGTGCAAGTTCAGGCTGGGACATCAGTGCAGAGCCAGACCAGAAAGATCAAGCCCTATAAGAGTCTATTCTACTGGCAAGCACCCTAGATTAGATAGTGTGTCAGATATCTACTTATGGCACTGTAGGCTAGGTCATATAAACAAGAACAGAATAAACAGGTTGACTCAAGAAGAAATCCTCGAAGTCAGTGATTGTGAATCACTTCCAACCTATGAGTTCTGTCTTCTTGGTAAAATGACCAAGTCACCTTTTACTGGAAAAGGTGAGAGAGCTACTGAGCTCTTGGGCCTAGTACATACTGATGTATGCGGGCCCATGAGCACCAGTGCTAGAGGTGGATATTTCTACTTCATAAATTTCACGGATGACCTATCCCGATATGGATATGTCTATCTGATAAAACATAAGTCGGATTCATTTGAAATATTCAAACGATTCCAAAGTGAAGTAGAAAAATAAACTGGGAAGAGTATTAAAACTCTTCGATCTGATCAAGGAGGAGAATACCTTTCTAGTGAGTTTCTCATATATCTAGGAGAGAATGAGATTCTCTCTCAATGGACTCCTCCAGAAACACCACAGCATAATGGTGTGTCTGAATGGAGGAATCGGACTCTGTTAGACATGGTCCGATCCATGATGGGTTTTGCTAGCTTGCCGATATCCTTCTGGGGATATGCACTCGAATCGGCCTGTTATCTGTTAAATAGAGTTTCAAGTAAGTCTGTAATTAAGACTCCATATAAGATATGGACGGGACGTAAGCCAGCACTTTCACACCTTAGGATCTGAGCATGCCCGGCCTATATCAAACGATTAGTCACAGACAAACTTGGACCTAGGTCTGACAAATGCTCATTCATAGGGTATCCCAAAGAGATAAAAAGATATTTTTTCTACCATGCTGATGAACAAAAGGTGTTCGTCAGCCTTAAGGCAATCCTTTAGAAAAGGAGTTCCTTGGTGAAGGAACCATTGCCTCTAAGGTTGAACTTGATGAAGTTCAACAGGTAGAAGGACCGACACCAATAGCTGAACCTGAGTCTGATATGATTAGATCATATTCGGAGCCCAATGTACCTGCACCATTAAGGCGATTCGATAGAGTACCGCGTCAGCCGGACAGATACAATGGTTTCTTGATCCGGGATGGTGATCCCATCGAACTTGATGAGAATAATGAGGATCCGATCACCTATATGGATGCAATACAGAGACCTGATTCCGAGAAATGGCTTGAAGCCATGAAATCTGAAATGGAGTCCATGAAGGTCAATGATGTATGGACATTGGTTGACCCACCTGAAGGGGTTAAACCCATTGGGTGTAAATGGTTCTTCAAAAGGAAGAGGGGCACAGACGGAAAGGTGGAGACCTATAAAGTCCATCTGGTCGCCAAGGGGTATCGTCAACGTTATGGTATTGACTATGACGAGATATTTTTTTCTGTGGCAATGCTCAAATCCATTCGGATAATGCTTGCAATAGCTGCCCATCTGGATTATGAGATCTGGCAGATGGATGTAAAGACAGCTTTCCTGAGTGGAGAGCTGACTGAAGAGGTGTATATGATACAACCTGAGGGGTTTACATCCACAGATGAGTCCAAGGTGTGCAAGCTTCAGAGATCCATTAATGGATTGAAGCAAGCTTCTCGGAGTTGGAACATACGTTTTGATAAGGTGATCAAAATGTATGGCTTCATTAAGAATGGAGAAGAGCCCTGCATCTATAAATGGGCAAATGGTCCAGTTGTGGTATTCTTTGTCTTGTACGTGGATGATATTCTCTTAAATCGAGAATGACATCCCCATACTACAGGGAATAAAAGTTTGGTTGTCATCACAGTTCTCCATGAAGGACTTGGGTGAAGCATCCTACATCCTAGGGATGAAGATCTATAGGGATAGATCTAAAAGGATGCTTGGGTTATCCCAGTCCATGTACATAGACACTATGCTGAAGAGGTTCAGCATGGAGAATTTCAAGAAGGGCTATCTACCAATAGGCCATGGAATTTCTCTCTCTAAGAAGGATTGTCTGACAACTCCTGAAGAGAGAGAGCGTATGAGTAGAGTCCCATATGCTTCAGTCATGGGATCTATCATGTACGCCATGACATGTACAAGACCAGATGTGGCATATTCACTAGGAGTAGTGAGTAGATACCAATCTGATCCTGGAGAAAATCACTGGAAAGTGGTTAGAGCCATCCTTAAGTATTTGAGAAATACTAAGGACCAATGGTTGGTTTATGGCAAGTTAGATCTGAAACTTGTGGGGTTCACAGACTCCAGCTTCCAATCTGACCATGATGACAGCAGGAGCGTGTCGGGTTATATCTTTACTCTGAATGGTGGAGCCATCTACTGGAAGAGATCCAAGCAGCATACTGTGACAGACTCTGTTTGTGAAGCGGAGTACATCGCAGCATCGGATGCCGCGAAGGAAGCTGTGTGGCTGAGGAAATCCATCACTGAGCTCGGAGTAGCACCCTCCCTCGATGGTCCAGTCCTGCTCTACTGCGACAGTATTGGTGCCATAGCCCAGGTGAAGGAACCCAAAGCACATCAGCGGATGAAGCATATTTTACACCGCTTCCACCTGATCCGAGAGATCATGGATCGAGGTGACATCGACCTTCAGAAGATCGACAGAAAGGAGAACCTGGCCGACCCCTTCACTAAAGCCTTGGTGATAAAGGAGTTCGACAACCACAAGTCGAAGATGGGTATTAGATACTGTGCCGAGTGGCTTTAGGACAAGTGGAAGTTGTTGAAAAATGTGTCCCAAAAAGCCAATCGTCAAGCTGTTGACGGTTGAGCAACCAAGTATTATAATTGATTTGTTAATAAATAAAATATATTTGGTATTTTTATCATAAGCTTTCATCTTCTAATGAACTCCGTTGTTATGATGAAGTCCTTAGGACTATTTAGATTCGATAAAAAGAAGATTTATCGATTAGTCCTTAAAACTGTTCACGACCAAATGATAGGCTGTTAATAAGGACGACAGCTTCTATCGAGCATAGGTCGCTGTAGGCCATATGGGTTGGTTGTCCTCTTAACCAAAGAGTGTGGAGACACTGGTATGGCATACAGGTGAGATATAAGGGTACATCATCATTGAACGTGACCAACTCCAGAGTATTCTGTTGTCGAGAATGTCTCTGATGGGATATAGGTATAAGTGTCCCTTAGACCTAAGATCTTCTCAGTGACTTGCAAGCAACTCACTATGCTTTGGTACTGGACTAACTGAATTTCTAATTCAGAGACGGAAGGCTTCTGGGCACAGTCAAGTACTTGCAAAGTCAGAGTGTGATCGAGATGGGATTGACCACTCCAAGAGTTGGAGAAGAATGAGTCGCTGTATTTCAATTTAGCAAAACCTTGGCCAGGATAATCCATCAGATGGATTTGATATTTTGAAATACAATGTGGACAACCTGATCAGAGTTGACAGTTGAACTCTGGGGTGTCCTATGATCATTTTGGTCAAGAAGATGAATTATATGAAAACTATGTCCGCATGGGTTCTAAGGATGTTGTTCTACACATTCGACCTATCCGATCGTCGGGTACCATTGCTAGATGGTCACTTCGATTGGTATAAAAATTTATTTCTGTGCTACCGGCTTAGGTTCGGACCTATGAGGTCACACACATTAGAGTTTATGATCCGATCGGATGGTTGATCAACGATTAAGAATCGTTCTAGGGTTAAATGATCAATACGATTGACATTTAACCCAGTGCAAGTATTGCAGGAGGATCGATTAGCAATTCGATTGCTAATTGGCTTAATTTGATTAAGCCAATGGGCTGAGATTAAGTCTAATTAAATATGATTTAATTATATTTATTTTGGGCTTGATTGGATCAAGTCCAATTGATTTATTGGATAAGCCAAGTGCAAGGAAAAACTAGTCCTAGTTCAACTAGGACTTGGGTCAATCTAATTTCTAATTTGATTAGAAAATTAAATCAGATTTAAATCTAATTTAATTTGATTAAATTAGATTTTTAATTGGGTTAAGATCTATTTTAATTAGGTTGATCTAATTTTGGTTTGATTTGGTTTGGAAAACCAAATTAAAACAAGTCATAAGATAGAATCCTAGTAAGACTAGGATTCCACCTTGCGCCACATAAGCCTTCCCCACGCCCTCTCTCTTATTCAATGCCAATCTCCACTTATTTTGTGTGACAAAAGCCCTCTCCTAGGTCTCTCCCACGTTCACAAAAGGTTTCCTCTCTTCTTTTTTACATGGAAGTTGGTTTGGATCAAATCAAAAAGGAATAAGTTTGGATTTCGAATTCTATGAGATAGAGTTTTAGAAATCCAAAACTCTTTCAATTTTGCACCGAATTTATCCAAATTTTTTTTTGGAATTTTCATGGATTTTAGGGTATACATTATGCACCCTTTTCTGGTAATCCATGCATGAAAATATGGAGGAGGTGCTCAAGAGTTGGGCGCCCCTTAACTTGCCATGTTTGGATAAGCCTTGACTAGGTATTTGACCTAGACAAGGACTCTATCATATCTCTCTGTATAAAATGAGTTTCTTTGTAAACTTTTAGGAGAAGATAGATATTTGAGAGACCTTTGTGCCATCCAAAATTAGAGAGAAAGACCTTTAGATCGTGGAGATATAAAAGATGCAAGTTAGGGTGTCTAGAGAGAAAAACGTGAAGAAGAAGAGGGTCTTCTTCTAGGGTTTTTTATTTTCATATCTTTCCTCCCTCCATCTTGAGTTTCCTGAGAGCGTCTCAGATCTGAAACTCTTCCTTTTACTTTCCATCTTTGGAAGAGTCCAAATCAGGAAGAAGGAGGCACCTGATCAACCATCAAAGAAGGATCAGCGCGGTACTAGCATACTGTGCTGATTTCCTGAAGCAAGACTTCTGATCGAGATTCGTGGGCTCGTGTGGACGACTCCTAGAGGTCAGATACGTGTGCGGCTTGCAACATCATCCTTAAGCCCGGATCAGCGAGGTTAGAGCATCTAGCTTGCAAGGTAATAGATCTGATCTATTGTTTAATACATACATTAGATGTGGTATAGAAACATGTTGATATGATCAACATGTGGTTCATGCTATATTTATATATTTTAATTTCTAATTTAATACTATGTAATAATCATGTAATAGGATCTTAGATCTAGAAATTTTTTGATTTTAGAAAATAAATTTTGATTTATTTTAATCTTCCGCTGTATGATCTTGAAAAAGTTTCAAGATCTAACCCTGAAACCCTAGATCTGGTTCCTACATAAT